>NW_028277166.1:17807857-18108214 GCF_051122295.1 Plectrocnemia conspersa | reverse complement strand
ACATATAAAAAAAATGAATAACCTAACATATAAAGATATGTTCAACACAAACCTAAATTAGCGTATGAATATACCCCAAAATATAAATCTTTGCCTGAGAAATACACAACTAGCAATTGTAATAAACACGTATTTGATTTTATACTAAATTTGTGTTATTCCTGTTGTAACGCATTGGGCTAACATCTGTTATGCTTGAAAATTAATATTTACAATAAATAAATTAAATAAATTTATCTTTATGTGACATTTGCCATATTTGCATTAACACAGTCAGTTCGAGAAATATCCATTTCATCATTATTCTCAACTGAGAAAGAGATGGTAAGTTTGGGTTTACGCCCCAACAATATATGTTCAATATACTTATCATTACTCCGATTAATTGATAAATATAAAAAATATAGTGATGATTTAAATTTCTATAATTTTTTTCAAAATATAAACAGGAGTAATAATAAGTATATCGAACTTATATCCATATCGTGTGCTTTAGAGCTAATAGTAGGAGCGTAAACTCAAACTTGCCATCTCTTTCTTAATTATAAATCAAGATGAAATGGATAGCTCTCGGACTGACTGTTTTTAATTTATGAGTTATTATCTGGAGCATTCGTTATAAAGAGTAGCCCAGTAGTAGTAATATTTTTAATGCAATTAAAACGCATTGATGCTACATAGGCTAAAAAGTCACTTTGTGCTTGTTTTAAAATGGCTGTATTTGACCATTACTTTTGTACAAATGAAAAATATATGTTATTTATGGCAATGTTATAAAAATGGAAAATGGTGTCGTAAATTCAGTGCAATAAAAAGTAAAGTTGATGATAAATAAAGAAATAAAGGGTCACACGATGTTAAAAAATTGTTTGATATGAGTTTATCGATATTGGAACATAATTAGCAATTATGTTTGAGAAACTGTTACTAAATTAAGCTATCGGAAATTCTACGCACGTTAGGTAACAAAAAAGAGGACCTGCGCAAAACTTGACGAAGTAATTAATTTTAAGGTTTAGCAAATGCTTCGAGGTTATTGATTATGTTAAATAATAAGAACGAGGTAAAATTTTTTTTAAATATTTTCTGAACTTTAATATTTACTTTACGAAAATTCCTTATACTAATTTAATTTAATTTTAAATATCTATGTTTGATTATATATTAATTCGGAAATTTGATTAAATAAATCACCTTACAAATTCACATTAATTTCCTTTCAGATTTACAAAGCCATACCCTCGGCAATCGAACCCATTATAAATCCTCCCTCAAAATTGCCTATTCCGATGTCCCAAATTTTCAATTCGCAATGCGTGTGTTTTGTTCATAAAAAGAGCAATATAAAAAACACGCATACGTTCGCGAAAGTGTCGCTACCTACATGCATAACGTATTGTATACCATACTATAGGTACGTATGTGTATCGTTTACGTTAACAGCCGCCGTTCAACAGACACACAGTTTCCCCTGAAATGTATACGACCGCGAAAAGGAAAGCTTCAAGGCAAAAGTTTGCCTCCAACCGACGGCAAAAGCAACAATGGAAACTTTTAATAGTAGTTGCTCTCGTGTCGAACCATTGTGTCCCGTTCCAATATCACTAAAACTTGGGTTGTTCGACGCAATGACACGCGTACATATATGGACGTTCATATAATATACCTCTTGAATAGGTCGAATGCAAAACCTAATACAATACATAATTATTCGCAATAGATAAACCGTAAAAGTGTCGCTGTTTTACGAGCGATTTCGTACCTAAACTGCACAAGCCGTAACAATGCCGTCGTTAAGTAACTGCGATATCGTACGCGTAACTGCGACCTTAACCAATTTAAGTCATAGTCGCGTGATAGTTACCATTTAGTAAAAATAAAAATTTTGTTTTAAATAAAATAATTAGAACGATTCACTGATATTTAACGCAATACTAAATACTTCCACGTACTTGCAGAACTATGCACCATTTTCATAGCCGTCAATTGCTTCTGATGCCAAAGATTAATTAACAGTAAAATTGATTAAATGAAAGAGACGTTCCGTTCACGGTGTCGCCGTTAATTGAAACTAAGAGTTGATCACACCCGAGGTAAATTAAATCTTGACATTTACATCTATTAGGTAATTCCAAAATGAGTTTTGTTTTTTTAATGAATATAAAAATACCCTATAAATGTTTATGTATTGATTAAAAATATAATTTACTTTTAAATGTATAACCATTTTACACCTCTCCGTCATTTTTTCAATTCCATTATCATAAAATATTTGAGAATTTATTCCAAGATATCCCGATAGCCGTCTTTATCATTTCGTCTGCATTTTGAATTTCTTCCGTCTAGGAAGTGTTGCATCGATTAAAATAATTGGTATTCGAAAGGAGCGTATTTTGGAGAATAAGCTGGATGAGATAAAATCTTCCAGTCAAGCTCTTTAATTTTTCAAAAGGCAATTTTGCCACATAGAGACGCACATTGTCGTGTTGTAGAACTACTGTTGACAACTGAAGACCTTTTTTTAATTCCTAGTGTAAGCGATCTAGTTAATCACAATAAAAGATTGCTACTATTGTTTGTCTGGGTTGAAGAGTTTTTGTAATGCAGAATTCTTTGCAATCCCAACATACTAGTTTAGTTTCTCGGCCAGCTGATGGATAATTTGAATACGATTTGCTTTCATTTCTGCAGCCAGAACATCATCGTCTATATTTCCTGATCTCCCACATTTTACGTTCGAATTTTTTTAAACCATCTTTGACATTTACGAATATTTAATGAATCATCTACGACTTCACAAATGTTTAATGGCCGCAGTTCCCGATTTTTCTTCAGAAATGAATATAGCACGCAATTTTGTATAAAATATTCACTTGATTCTGAAAAATTCTGCCATCATAAATTTAGGGGAGCAATTTTTTTAAATCAGAATATGGAGTATTAACACAGATCAGATATCAATGTCCAAAGCATGACTGAATATAAAATAAACGACATAAATTATCATTCGTAAATAAAAACTCTTATTTTTTATACATTTATAAGAATTTATAAATAAAAAAGGAACGACCAGGTTCATAAAGAATGCATACAATTCTAATATAAACGTCCATGGATGTTCATCACTAAACAATACCATTGTTCGAAACTCCAATAAGCGACAATACAAAAACGTTTTTTATATTGTTGGATGAAAGGAAAAATGGAAACTATAACAAAAATATAGTTTTACTTAGTCTTTTAATAGTGATATACGACCTCCATTATTCGCGAAAAGCCTCTCCACAGCCGAAGCGGAACTCCCCGAGTGAACGTAAGCGGGAAATAAACCAATCTGCGAGATTGATACGGCGAGAGAAGCGATCACAATGTGTGCACCAGATGCGACCGATATGGTAACCATCGTCTTTACGACCGTTTAACGACATCCTTCAAAGGGCGGCTTGTAAAATAAATTTCATACTGTTCGCTATCGATGGAAATTAAGCCATAAAATAGGCGACACGAATCCGACGCAAATGAAAAGATGTATGTATATACATAGTTTGTTCGAAAAGTTCCCGAACTTTTCAAATAGCACGTTAACGCATTATAGTGTTTATGGTGCTGGTTAGACCCAATTACCGCAGGTAAACTACAGTTTACCGTATCGTTAAATTATTTTATTTACGAACTTATGTCTGCGCTGTTCGAGACGGTATTTTTTTACAAACCGTGTATTATCAGAATTAAAATATATTTTACCTATACCCGCAAAATACCTACAATTAGATACTTTCACGTTAAAACTTCCTATTTTCAGATTGTATTGTTTTAAACTTAAAACCAGATTCAATATACTAATATGGAATATATGTTTTTAAGTGACGGAAAACAAAACGTTTACAGCAAGGTTTAAAAGTTGGTCTTTGTATTCCAATGGTATTGGTATATGTTTATGATAAATTGGTATTCAAAAATTGCTAGAAGTTAGATAAATAAAGATAAATTAAACGCAGATAATAATTATAAACTAAATTTTATAATATACAATAAACATTTAAAGATAAATAATAGCATTATGTAAATATAATAAATTTAGTTTCAAGGAACGTGATAATTATATTATGGTGTGTAGAATAAAAAATATATGTACAAAGAAATTTAAATAATTATTTTTTATGATATATTGATCAACAACCTTATTTTTAATACAGTTTTTATGAGTAGTAAGTGTAATAAATATACTTATGTTCGCTTAATGAATATTAGAAAAAATAAATATAGTGTGTTTGAATTTTAAGATTAGAAAATAAATAAATTTGCAAAAAATTCTAAAGAATATGGTAATACGTAAAGGCAATTAATAATTAGAGATAAGAGAAAAGTCCAAATCATTAGCATTTTTTGTATAAAGATACAATACTTCTGAACAGTATTTTTTATTTATTTAAATTGAAAATCCCAATGCGGCACGATGCTCAAAAATCAATATACAGTAAGAAGGAAATAAAAAAAATCATAAAATATTTTAATACACCAAAAAAAATATTAAAAAATCTTAAAATTAGATCGACCAATGAGCACTATCGGCGTATTAAGGAACTGGATAGCGAGTCGACAAGTGCGGATGTCATGGCCTTAACGGATCTCAATAGAGGACGCGATCGTGATTCTCAAAGACGTTACGGAACCCAAAACTGGAATACCTAGAGTCAGCATCCTTTAATAGTTAAAAAAATGTTTAACGACATACAACCTTCTGCCAATTGTATCCCAACGCTCCTAAAAGAGAGGCTCTAGGATACAAGAACGGGTAATAAGAAAATGTCCTCTTACAAAGGTATCTCAAGTATTTGGTTTTTCTGGGATTCTAAATTATAGATCCCGATTAAAGAATGCATATAATAAATATTGTCATAGAGGACGCGAATAACTGACAGATCATAAGTGAAATGCGTTCCTCTTGTAAGATTGATCACTTACATTATTTACGTGTAGGGAGAACCTCCACTTGCTTTTAAAAGTTCTTCTGAGATCTTTAGTAGAGGTTTATCTAGACAAAATGTAGATCGTAGAAATAAACTGATGACAAACGGGATCGACAAAATAACACAGAATGACACTTTCTGACCTAAAGGACAGACGGTTAACAGAAGCTCATCTCAGAAACTAAGGTTAGACAATTTTTTTAATAATAACCCATGACAAACCTTGTCGAAGTTTTTCTCAAAACCCGTATATACAACGCAGTGAACGACAGAAAGTTAGTAACAGTGGAACGGGAAGGATACTAATATATAATTTTAAGGGTGTTTTAGATAAGTTAAGATAGTTGAATAAATAATGTAATTGCGAAGTAAATGTATATATTCGTCGGCGACTATATCGAAAAACTTATTTGTATCCTCCAGAACAATAATATAAAATAAAAGTTCGTGAACTTTTTAAACAGCTTGCGTATATCTACGATTTGACATCGGCATTATCTATTGGCTATATATATTAAAGGGGAAAAGACGTGAGTATCCATCCGAAGAATGGTTAGAATCGTTGGCGAAGAACCAACGGTGGTCTGGTCGGCACGCGAATAGAATTTTATAAGGCACGCGAATATTTTTTTTGTATCCTTTTGATACCCCCAAAAACGATATTTTTGCCTTTTTACGTAACGAAAATGTATGCGTCAAAGTTTGGGAATATTTCGAGATTCTATATGGCAATAATTTGATGTTATGATGATGGAAATATATTCAGAGAGAGCATTTCTCGAGTAGTATACGGATTATCGTTTGAAATTTGCTTATTTTCACACATTTTTAGCGATGACATAACATGATGGATTGTTTGCCAGAAAATTCAGGTCAAATAGTATGCCCGCACCTAGTGCAAAATGGATTGACGAACAACGATACGGACGGTGAATTAACAACTAACAAACACGACTAGCTATTATAACAGAGAGATACACAACGTATTTATTATTATAGATATAAATTAAAATTCCAGTAAATATATAATATTTTATATGTTCGTATTATTAAAAAGCGAGTGTTTATATATAAGTGAATTTCAGTACACCCTCAACATTCAAACAACAAGAAGCCTTAATACATCACAAAGTCCATTTTAATGTTCGATATCCTATATCTTAAAACCTTAGACGGAGATAAAAGCTACGCAGCGAAGCGGTAAGGAGATTAGAATAAAACTTCTTTATGAAATTGCCTGCGCTAAGTGAAATAAATTTAAGGGAAAACCTCCAGACGTAAGCCGCGTCAGAGGTGTTAACTTTTCCCAACAAACGTTGGGGAAAATCGTAGGTGTCCATTTACAGAAACCTATTTCATCCGCTCTGGAGTGATGTCAAGTCCTTGGACACACGTTTACCGTGCCAACCACTTACTTTGCCATTATTAATGTATTATATCATTTCGTAAACTAACAAGCGAGAGTTTCATACGGAAAAGTTTCTACGAAACAACACAATTATATTTCATATTAAAGTAGTATTTTCGTAGAAAAACAAACTTTTTCAACAGTATACAATGTTTCCATTAAATTAATGTACATACTATTATTCACATTCAGATTACATCAGAAGAGTTACACAATGTTGAAATGCAAAAAGTGGATAAATACGAATGCACACACATCATAATAATGCACGAATCCATCAATAGCGAATGTTAACAAACAAAACCATTAAAATATATATTCATAATAAAAACATATATATACATATGTTAATTGAATTAAATTGTATTTAAAATATAATTATAATACCTTTAGAACACTTATTTTCTTTCAACAGTCAATAAAAAACCTCATCAATACAGTGAGTTTGATCGCCTAATCTTGTATTAACCGTTTCATAAAAAACGTCTTTGACACTCATTGACGTTGTTAATACGTTTCATTGATCGTTAACCCTTTGATCCTTTATATCAAGGTGGACTCGATGTTGGTTTTTTACCAGCAACTCGAATGATGAGCAACATTTTTAAGCTGTTTTTTTAATTATTTAGAGCTGTTTTGATATTTTTAAATTTAAAATACCAGGTAATGATTTAAGAAGAGACAAATTTTTCATTTACCGATCAAACGCTGATTTATTCAACGTCTGGAATTAAAAAGATAGTCTGCCTACAACAGATACAACAATCTGTTTCGCGATATATCGCCATGACCATCTTGTTATTTTTTTATTTTATATTCCAAAAGAATATCTTGAACTAACAAAAATGAAGTAATGACATTGTCTCGTCAAAACTACACAGGACAAAATAGCGCCGACAAAACAGCGCAGCGCCAAAACAGCACAAAAAGAAACGGCACCACAAAAAACAGTGCCAAAAAATAAAAAATGAAACACGAAAACAGAAATATGATGTATATGAAAAACTCAAAAAACTTGCTTTTATAAAAAAAAACCAACGTGTGAACGGTTCTTTTTTATCGTTACTGTGCTAAATAGAATTTTTCGAATACATTATTCCGGTTTCTAATGTTTTCTTTTTCTATTTTTTCTATATGCGTTGCTCTGTTTTGTTGGCCCTATTTTGTTACGAAGCCGATGATGATGACTATTATATTAATATTATTGAAAATGATGATGTTCTTAATGAAACTGACAACTGACCACTGACCACACCATATTTGAGGAATTTCAAACCTGAGGAAGAGTTATTTTCAAGAAATCAAATGCGATGAGTTATGCAGATTCTAAGCGACAGTAAAAATAATAATTAATCTGCTTCAATCAAGGATATTGATCAAATTTTTGAAGCGGCGCAAATGTCAAAAGTGCAAAAAAAAAATACAGAAGCGCTGTTCAAAAAATTTTTTTAGGCAACCAAAATGCATCAAAAATAATAATTGATAAACAATTAAATAACTAATCTACTTGGCATAATTGGACAGTTATCACTAAAATTGAAATGATTAGATTAATCAAAAATATTGGAAATGTTTATGTTTCAAACATGGACATCTTTAAGTTAGGAGCCTTTCATTCCAGTGTTTTTTTTTAGTAAAATATTTTATTCCCCGCATTTTTTTTTAATTTTTTATGTACTTTACTTAAAACATATATTTAATAACAAATCCTGATTAGGATTTAAACACAAGAATCACAAGAGCTACGAAACATCTTTTTTCCGGGGGATTGTTTTAAAAGGTTATTATCAATTAAGTGTCAAATTAAAATAAAATAAAAAGTCATATTATCAAAAATATATTTTTTTAAATATTTAAAAAATGTTTTTTTTACCTTGTATTATCTTAAGGATAATTATTGGGAAATTCATTGAAAATGGCTTTGAGTTGCTGGAATGGAATACTATTGCAAGAACCTTTGGAGTGCAACGGGTTAAACCGCAATTAAACCAAAATTTTCATAAGTGACCACAGCTTTCCACTTTCTTTGCTGAATACTAAACAAGCTATTTTCATGTAAATTGACGGCTGTTTTAAACATACACTTCAAGCAATATGTTGCTATGACTGAAGTCTGGTATACTTCGCAACGTCACGGAAACAGCAGTATTACTAACTTAGTATAAACGGAATATCTCTCATGCATTTATTACTTTAATCGAAATATATCAGTATTAAAACATACGTTTGTATTTTAATAAAATACAACAATATTCCATCAATTACTATTAATAAATTACATTTTTAAAAAGTAAGCCAAGCTAATTTATATTACTCGCATGTACACTATAGATGGGAGTATTCGTATATCGATGGTTATATTATATAGCTCATGTATTGATTTTTACACATTTTTTAGATACGCTAGTTGATAACGAATGATAAGCGTCTATAAAGTACTTTTCTTATTTAGTACAAAGCTAGCGTTATCACCGTACTATAAAATAATTGCTTTCCATGTTTGATGGGGTGGCTAATGAGGTACAAATTCAGTGACATTGTTTGCTCCAGATTAAACGACGCCCTTGCATTCGGCGCATTCCGCAACCTCTATTCAATGGGGGGTAGAATGAACAATTCCGCAAAATTACCGGATATCTCGCTAGAAAAGCGGATTGAATGGAGGTGGGTTGTACGGAGATTTAATTGAAGATTAAGATACGACCGAAGACGATTTTCGAGATCTAGATTGCACGGATAGTATGAAGCATTATCCTCCAGGCGAACAACGAACTTGATAACCACGGAAAACAATCGCGCTTTGACAGTGTATGGGAAAAGGAAATTAATCGAGTATCGACGTTTCTGACGATGGACTAGTTAATTGCATTCCGAGATATAGTTAACGGTTGAGGTAGTATATAGAGAAATGCTTCAAATACAACTCTCGAATTCGCCAACTTTGCGGAATCCTCAGTTACGCGAATAAATATTTCCAACACAAAGCGGCGAATGCAGCAAGAATTCGCGGTATACTCAGAAAGTGCAAAGGACGGAATAAATGCAAAGCTGTGGGTATTATATAGCCTGCGTCAACAGGAATCTGGCGGTTTTTAAAAGTTTGTAAATAACTATAGTGCTTAAACCTCAAGTATAGTTTGATTAATATATACGATGAAGTCGTTCATGATATATATTGATAAACAAAAAAATATGGGTTTTTCATGTATGAATATCACCGACTGGTATTTCGTGCTAGTAGAATATAAAAGTGCAGACAAATTAATTATATTGTAGGCCGTTCATTTAACTCAATTGACAGTTGTATTGATGAAGAATATTTCCCTACAGCACTAATTAACCCTTAATTTTAATAATTATGCTACTGAGAAATTTTGATACACTAAGACTATGCAATGAAACGCGATTAGATTTACTCATTTAACACATATATAATTGCTGCAATGATCCTAAATGACACATTTGAACGGAAAAATATGTTTATTCCCAGAATCTTAATAATTCGTACAGTTACATTTTCAATTTCCTCTACTTTACCATGACAATAAATAAGTCACAAGCAAATCAATATCTTCTTAAATACATATCATGGTAAATTCAAAACACCTATACAATAATTTAAAGCAAAACGCATCTTAAAAATATATAATTGATAACAAAGCGCAGGCGAAGCCGATAACCAAAGCTAGTAATAAATATTCTGCAAAATACGCGCGTAGATAAAACTATGTTTTAATCTAAGAAATGTCTTTCATCGCATTCAAATTTGACATCAAAATATATGGTTTATAATTTTATGAAATATATATTTTTCACAAGTTCATAAATATCTCGGAAAACTCTGTATTTTATTCAAATTTTTTACAAGTTCATAAATTTCTCGGAAAACTCTGTATTTTATTCAAGCTGAAGATAAGAATAGCAAAGCAAATTGATGAAGTCTCATCCGCCGCTTTCCTCAAGCTCATACTTTATAAATTATACCGGTGCTCTTATAGGATTACCTAGTTTATGAAGCGCTTAAAGGATAATCCACTACTTTTCAATATTTAAATTCCTCCGTGTTTTATATTAAATTTACATTGTATCTAAAATATTTTTTAATGCAACCATTAAAAATAATCAACAAATGCGCTTTGACACCGACATGCTTCAAATACTTTCGGACAGTTATGCAACGTTTCTGTCAGGCTTTCCTGTGTAACTAAGACCCTTCGGAATAACTCGGCGAGTTAAACTCGCCCGTCGCCGTGCTGAAATTTACATCGCTAATATAATAGTTTGCAATGGAAACAACAAACTTGTAAGTTAATCCCGAGCTAATATCTAATGACTCCGTGACACGTAATGGAGGTAAGTACGTACTTGATTGACATTGCAGAAATTCTCGCAACTCTACAGATTGTCAGAGAAAATAATTTTCACACTCGGTCAAAAAATTATCGCAATGCAAAATGTTTGCTCAGATAATACAAATAGGGTCGCGAGAATGACAAACGTGATGTGAATCTTCGCATTCCTAACCCTGGAGCCCTTCGTATAGGGTCAAAAAGCCGCATAAGCGCTTAGCTTGCAGCGAGGCCTCTCTCTCTTTCTTCAAAGTTTATAATTAATCTAATTATTAAGTTGGCGGAGATTAAAACACTCGAAACGACATCTTAGCGCGACACATGAGTACACTATATCACGCAGAATTGTATAAGGATACGGTAGTTATGAAGAAACTTTATCAGTTTAAAGTAAATGAGAAGCTGATGTATTAGTAAAACAATAGGAAATGTAACTTAACTTTACTAAGACACTAGATTTATTAGAGTACTCATGCTCTAATTTATTAATTAATTTCATATTATTGTTATTATTTTATAAAAAATATACTGTTTATATTCCATCTAATAGATTATGATGTGAGAGAATAATATTGTTTTATTTTAAAACATCAATAGGAATTTAAGTTAAATACATAATTATTAGTTGGATATCTTACTTAATATTGTTTTTAATCGGTTAATAATTCAATTCATCGCCAGCTTTTATAATAAAGATAATTTAAAAAAATGATAAATTGTTCACAGTTAATTTCGTGAAAAAACGATATTATGTATTGTGGAAATAAATCCTTAAAATGGCAGTGGAATTTAACTCCATGACTAAATTGTTACGTGTAATAATTACAGAATAGAGTGAGATCGAATGGACACGCGGGAGTCCATCCGATCTCACGCCAAGCGAAGCTACGCCAATCATCGACTTAGACTTGAATACGAAAAAAAATCATTTCTACTTCACGTTAAACCTGATTCAGATACAAAATCCGAAATTTAGAGTTAAATCTCATCTTTGGAGACGACTGGATTATACAATACGAGCGCATCACGTATCTACAAGTTATTACACAAATTGTACGGGATTTAAAATTTTTGCAAATTGAATATTAATTTATAATACAAATAAATAAGCGCTTGACTACTATGTCAGCACAAGCTTATTAATAATAAACAATTTCGTTATTAGTGATCACAACAGTTAATCGCCTATTTTATTTTATTTTATTTTTACAAATCTGACCATCACAACTCTACAGGTTTCTCAAATACCTCAAGATGATTTATAAATGCTCTTGAACGTAGCTTATAGGTACGAGTCTAAGATCATATTATATATGAAATGTACATGTTATAAATTGATAAAAAATATAAAACAACACACTTGTACATGTATTACAACATATATTTTATTAAAAATATATATATTACTTACATGATCACAATATACAATAACATATTTACAGCATCTTAGGTTAATTCTGGTCAAATGCGATTTCTAGCTATATCCACCCACTGAATCGCCGAAACGAGAGGCATTAGCCTCAATCACCGCGATGAAATTGCGGTTTTTCAACGGACCAGTGTGGCAGTTAAGCTCATTATGAAGGTTTTTATATGATCCCTTCACCATTGAACGTTTGGATATCACTATCAAGGAATATTTCTTTCGGCTTTGAATCAGAAAAATAAGCTATAATTCGTATTTCTTATGATATCGGTAAAAATGAACCTCAACTTAGTAAAACAGCTTCATCTATTAATGCCATAATATATTACATAATAAAACAATGAATGAAAATCATTATACAGTGTAAAACTTTGCATGTGAAAGTATCGATTTTGCGTGTATTTTAACAATGAAAATTAATCACGGACAAATTGTGAATTTTCCGAGTGATTAAATATAATGTTCGACAACACGCAACGTCTACTATATAATACTTTAGGAAGAAGATGCTCGGATAAAGACATCCTCTGCACAATTTCGCGTGGGGAAAACAAAGAAAGGCGCTCTTATATCATTCGGACTCTAAAAAAAATAGAATAGCCTCAGTCGACCCAGATTTTCCCTTCCGGTAAAACTTCGCGCAATCCCAGCCGAGCGATAAGTGGACACCGGAAAGAGGGGAGTAATTTTCGGCATTTTTTTTATATTCACCCATAAAGCGGTTTTTATTGCGTATTTGGTGTTTCTGCAGGGCCCTGAGCCGCGCAATAAAACTTCGTAATAAACTTGTCGGAAACTTATGAATTATAACCGATCGATGGGGCGATTCAGCAAGCGCTTTGTTTATTTTTTAATAAATTAACTAAGACAGTCAAGAAAGGTGTAAAAACGACGACAGCATTATCCGCAACGAACTAAAAGCGTGTGTCAAATTTGAATATTATCTTTAATGAAAAAAAAATTATCATAAAAAGTTTTGAGATAAGTTTGCAGAAGGCGAAATAAATGGTTGGTTTGTTTATGACAAAATAGCACAAAAATATTATATTTTATGTTATAATAGATTAACTGATTTTTGAAGTTATAATTAATTAATATCTTCCATTGGTAATAAATATAGAAAACTTGTCAGTTATTTTGTACTGTCGTACGATTTCTTAATTATAACAAATAAACATAAAATATTTTTTGACAAATATTTTATTTACAACATTAAATAAATAAATGCTATTAATATTTATTGTAATACATGTGTGTGTATTATACAATATCTCAAGAAAGTTAAAAATATATCATCTCAGCTTCAATATAAATCAAAAAAAAATGAGATATTTGAGTATATCTGGGATTTTTAAATAGTCTCGCGAAGAGTGTGCAATCATACATTACTTATAACAAAATGGTTTGAAACAACAATAAATCAAAAAAATTGCGTAAAGCAAGATATAGATGTTTTCTAGAAAAGACAATGGTATTACTTCTACGTCTGCGAAAAAGTCTCAAGGGAAAAAGAAGTGCAAATAAACTAAATAAAGTAACCTTATTATGAAAGAACAAAAAATGCTGTTTCGTGTTTTTGAAGCCTAAACTAGGACAACTATTTACCTGTTTTGAAATCAATATTTTTAATTTTTATTATAAATCACAGGTTTTCCCAATGCGTCATGCTGGCCATTATACAATCAATAATGAGCAGTATCTCACATATTTTTTCCAGCTTCTTCAGAAAACATTTTTGTGTTTGGCAAGCTCGTTGAGAAGCTGGATGGCTCGTGCAAGAGGAGCGTTTTCAAGCGTTCTCAAACGTCCTGGCCCCAACGAGCAAAAATAAGAATGCGATCGCAACTCTCTAGTCTAGGGCATTCTAAAGCTCGCAGACGAAAATCACCGACATTGTCGGGCTGTCAACATTGCCCTTTAACAACTTCTTTGAGTAGACGCTACGCTAACATTTTTAGCAAAAAGGCACTATAATACAAATACGGATACGGCCCGTACTTATAAATTTCCTTTGATTTCTCACCAAAAACCAAAAGTATATCGCTTTACTTGGGTTTCAGACAATCGAGTCATATTCGAGGACGCTACGAACTATCGTATCGTAAAAAACGTAAATCAACAATACATTATTAAAGTGACACACGCTTCGCATAATGAAGCCAAGCATTCACGATGCCTTATCACAAACATTGACGATGTGCATAGAAAATCTCCATTCCTGCTCGAACGTCACTTTCAAGTCATCGACGGATGTATTTCTTGTTAAAACACTTCCGCCTAAACTGAAAGAGAATTCTGTCAGACAAGGAGATTTAAAAAATATGACTACATGACACTTTGTACTGCTTGAAGACATTATGATATTTTAAATCTATCCAGAATGCTTTTATAATCTACCGTTCCAGATATGTATAATAACTATCGAATCTACAAAATATATAAAATATGTGTGGAAACATTTTCAACAACTCTTACACGCTTTTGGGCAACAATGTTGACTTTCAATCAATTATCGAAGTACTACGTTTAGTTTTTTTTTAATTATCTAGATTGCTGTCTTTGCTTCAAGAGACGATCGATCCGAAGCAGAAACCCAGGGGGAGGTAGACCGCCGATCCGGCTTCAAAAACCAGCCGCAAGTTTACATTTCCACCCAGATTGGGATTGTTTGCCCCGATGTTTGGTTAATAAACTCGCATTTAACGTGGGACGACGACAAAGCAAAATTCGCTAAAGACCGCTAGATTTTTGGGGAAGTGTGTGTATATGCGCAATTACCGCAGAAGGCATTACACGGTTTACATTGCGCGAAAATTATTATTCAACGACCGCTGTAAATAGTATCAGCTTTAAAAATCCATCATATACGGAAGAACGTGGTACTACGTTGGTGTTTTTTTGCACTAGGGAAAAATGTGCCAAAAAATTACGTCGTAAAACGAAGTATAAAAACAGCGTTTGCTCTTTGGCTAAAGTAAACGGATTATATGCTACAGAACGAGATGTAAATATAAGAATTTGCATGTGCCGCGTTTTTAATGTATAATATATTCCAGCTCGAGAAGCGGTTCGCATAAAAGCGTACACGTTTTTTGAAGATTTTCAAATAAACGTAAACGGTAAACGTTTGCGAAAACCCAGATATACCAAAGTAAAATATAATAAAAAAAAATTGTATAGCTTTTCACGGAATTAAAATCATTAAAAATAATTTATTATACAATGTTTACTATTAGCTATAAAACCCTATACAGTATATGTATTTGAGGGTATACATACATATATCACTAGCGTACGGTCATCGGTTTGTATACGCATATGATCTATTCTTCATTTTTTTTATCTCTCGCTGCGCATAGTAATAAATACTTTTATAGCCATGAAATAAATATAATAAATAAACCTGTAGTTCCTAATAAAATTGGTATCCCGACAAAAATAAAAAAGAAAACGTAATCTGACGAGGGCGTAGTGAACCTAGGCATTTTTGGGAAAACTGACACACATTTCCGTAGGGGTCTAACAATTTTTCGGACTCATGAACTGTATTTTTGGTTTATTAATATTTTATTGCGTTTTTTGTGTATTTAACTTTAAAAAATACTTTTTTGGTATTATACTATAAATTGTAATTTTCCTTAACGATAAAAAGATTTAAGCAAACAAATTATTAAGAGGCAAGGTTTATTTGCATTTTTGATGCGTTTTTTTAAAAAGCAAGATGTAATATTTTTTGCTTTACTTAATTTATTTTTAAATATCTTAAACATAAATTTTTATATTACATTAAAAAATGTAAGTAGTATTACATTCAGATGAAGCGCAGGATATTTTTGTCATTTTTTATATTAAAAAATTATTGGGATTTATTTTTCTTGCAAAATTTAATGATTATATACTAAAAAACAACCATGTTTGTAACGTTACAAATTGTACTCATAAGCAGTTGTTTTAAATAAAGAAGATATCTACAGTAAAGTGCAAAAAACGCATCACCTTTAAAATCATAATATTTCGTACATAACTATAAAATAATAAAGTTGTTTTTATTCAATATATGTTTTTCCAACTCTTGAAATGTTCATTATAGTAAAAGAAAAACACTTAAATAGCATAGAATAGAATTAAACAACGATTTAATGAGTTCGTAGTCGAATTCAGTAATGCGCATATAGTGAATTTTTATGGTCGCAAAATTCAAAGAAACGCGTTAGATAAAAAAAATGCTTTTATTTAACAAGAATCCAGTACCAGATTAATTTATGTAACTGCAGCCTAGCGAACAAGAGAGCCCCAATAGACGTCAGATGTAATGCCAAGCGACGCGACGCAGATCGCGTACTCTCTCAGTCTTAGCGACTGCCGGACGATCAACGCGTAATGAGGATGACGTGTGACGCGTCCAAATATGACTTGCAGCTTTCGATTTCCAATACAGATTTGAACATAAAATGAATCATGAATTCTTTAAAAGCGCATACCGCACATTGAATTCCGTGCACAAATAAAACTATTGTTTCATAAAATGATGTGTTTTATTTATTCAAAAAAAAAAAAAAAAAATTCCCACAAAACAGGCAAGTTCCACAAAGAATTACACTATTCATGGACTGCATCAAAAACAAAGTAGGGGGTCGAAAATGAAAATAGTACACGATCACTTGTCTTATTCATTTATATATATTTTCACATACTTCACGTACACACAATTTAAGAAGCTAACGATCGCGAAATTTCTTATGCAATATGTTTTGATGCGCGACTGTTTAAATTGATAAACATACATACATGAGCTAGGCCAATATAGATATTATATTATATGATAAAATCCAAGCAACGCAATTTCTCGAGATCTAAAACTAATATTTGTATTATATAGTATATTTGTATGTATTTTTATAAGCAAGGATTTTTAAAAACATCATAGTAGCAAAGAGTTAACATAAAAATATTAATATGGAAAGCCTTGCACAACATATAATATAAAATGATACACAATTAGTTCAAATGTAGTATTAACCATCAAAACCTTAATTGAAATTTCACGAGAGAGTGAATGCGTTAATTAATAATAAAATATAAACATCAACTCCCATCTAACTGGCGATAATTAAAGCGACGGTAACAATAACACAATAATTATTCTAATGAATAATTACCTTTTGAGCTACCTTTTAATTAGCAATGTCATCAAAAATAAATTTATTTTCACGTAATAATATAATAAAACATCGTTATAAAACTGTGAAGGCACACACCACGTAGATGCCGATCCCACAGATTTACAAATCGAGCCGAGTTGAACGTATTGGCACAATTAAAAACTCTCGAAATGGTCTTTACTTTCACATTACCACACATACGCGATAAAAACGTGGATTTTATGTATTTGTGTTTCGATAAAAACATTGTAACATTCTCGGAATTTTGCTGAAAATTGCACAATTTGGATAAAAATATGACATCATAAGCCCAGCGTGAAATAACTAAAATCGGTTTAAACACAGCGACCATATCGTAAAACGTTATCGCCGTTATCAGTAGACGATTAGTTCCCTTCTCTCTGTCGTTTTGAGCCGTTTTACCATCCAACGGATCGATAGACCTATTCAGACCAAAATTCTCCATTTATCTCGGTTATCCCCCCGCTAAAAAAAATACGCAAATCATGACACAATCGAGTGCATCGCGTCACGCATTCCTCGCCAGCCTTGACTGTTCAGTTTAGCACCTAAGTACATATGAGGAATTCATTTTGTAGTCGTTACGACACACGTATTATATGCCATGGTCCGTGGTAAACAATCGAGATTAAAACCGCACATGTATTAAAATATGATCGCAAAACGGATAATCCGATATGATAAAATACATACATATATCTATCAATGAGCAAATAGAGAGAAGATTATCCGATTCAAGATTAAAATGCATTGTTTGGCGATTAGTTGGAGATTGGACGTAAAATAATTATTCGGCAGTGGAAATGTATATTTGATTAATAAATCTTAACAAAAACCGCTACGTGTTCTTGATTAACAAAATTGGAATACATGATGTGGGTTTAATTTGGTTTTAAACGAAAATTGAGGTTTAACGCAATTTAACAAATATATAATCCATTTTACATAATATTAAGAGTATATATTATGCAAATATAATTAATTTAATAATTCATATAACGTAAAAAGTCATAAACCGGTTCAACAATACATTAGAAGTTAAACAACTAAACAAAATCTAATTAAATACTCATAAAACCAATACAATAATAAATTTACAATAATAAACACAGATTAATGGTTACGGATTATTTAGCATTAAAATTTAAGTTGTAAAATAGTTTTCTTATACGGAACTAAAGTCACAATAACACAATAAAATTCTGAATCTTATTCCTGCTTTGGGGGCCTAAATTATGGAAAAAATAACGATATTGCGCAATGATAATAACGAAAGGCTACTGTAAAAGAGTTCCAATTTTCTGTACTAAATCACGCATTCATTGCAAGCATCGTGTACTAAATCAAATCTTAGACTGCGAGCTACACTTGAATTTGGATTGAAACTTATATCAAGACCCCTACTAGTCAGTTAACAAGAGATTAATCTTTTCGTCGACCGACTTCAATCAGCTAATCTGGATTGGCCAATAATTCGTACATCGGTTAATTATAATATTTTTCGGCAATAAATATTATATAAACTCTTTGTTATTCATCACCTTCAAGTACCTGAAATTAATATATGTATACGTATAATACATCAGTACAATAATTACTATTATAATTGTAATTAAATTGAATTGTTTTCCTCACTAGTAATACAGCACAAGTAATACAGCAATAAAAAAATTAAAATACAATACAACAATTAATGCATTACAAAAATGTTTATCAGAATTCAATAAATCAATAATTCTATGTGACAAGCCAACACGCAGCTGGCACTTTAAATAGTTAAAAGTTGGTGTAATGTTGACGACTCTGCCATTGTTATTTGTTGATACTTGTGTATTGAAAAAAATATGACCGGTTGAAGAACACTAACATGTGTAAAAGACAAAGCAAATCAACCAACCGTTATAAACTGAATCCGTTTTATTTATTATTTAGAAACTAAAGATTTTTATTTAATCCTATCAAAATCAATCAAAAGTAGCATTATTTTGTGAAATTATTAAATTTTCAACCTATTCAGTGTATAAAATTTTACTATGAATTAAAATATATCAAGAAGAACAGATGCCCAATGCTATTAAATTTAATTAATTAAAAATAGAACTGATTTAATACCAATAGGTTAATTTACGAGTGTTCTATCTTGCTTGTAATTTATGTGTTCTATTAAGTTATATAATATAATAACTTATAAATACTTTAACTAACACATGCAAAGATATATACATACATAAAATATAATATAAGCTAACGAGGGTATATTAGCAAATCCTCCGTGGGCGTCATTTATTACACAATATAGCCAATAGATCAAAGAGCTTAAAGAAGCCTTTTCGATAGTTCATGAAGCCATCTTCCGCGAAAAATTATGAATATTCACTCTTGTTTTTCTCAATATTCCTAAATGACTTTTTATATGTAAAGAGTAGTATGCTCGGTGTTTTTAAGAAGAAAATATAAATAACGGTGACTTATGTTATATAAAAAGTATATAACTAAAAATATGAGAATCAGCTCAAATATTATTTTATTACTGGATAGATTTTATAAAATCTTTAAAACTATCGTGAAATTTATCCATCTGTTAAACGCTGCCTTCATAATAAAATATATGATTAACATGTTGATTGATATAATGTTCACCGTTGCCCGGCACATACCAATGCCGTTGCGACATAGTGTGCACCAGTGACCGGTAAGTTTGCTCACGAAAAAATATGCGTTATATAATACATAAATTTTGTAAATAGTTCAGCGCGTTTTTTTTAATTTTGCTTGGAAGCTGAAGTGTTAAGCAAAATAAGATGGCTGAAGCGAGTATGATACCAAAACTTGTAAAACCGAAAAAGTATCACTTCTTATTAGCCAATATTTAAAAAGCCTAAAACGAATATTTACGAAGACAGGCAATTAATTCTGTCACACCTATTTCTCTTCCGATTTTAAAAAGGTCATTGAACCATAGAGCACATCATAAGTGTACGTACGTATTTAAAAAATAAGAAAAACATATATGCTCAGCAATATTCCAGAAACTCGCTCAATTCAAAATAAGAAAACTAGTCTATTAAAACAGAGAGATACTTTAAATTCAACTCAAAACACATTTACATCTCTAAAATATATATCATCTGGAGTGCCTCTTAGTTGCGTGCTGGGACCGGTAGTGTACCTGTTATATATAATATGTACACGCGATATCTCACGAACACAATACAGTGACAACACAACTATTTTATCAGTTGATAAAATGATAAAAAGCCATCATGTCAAAAAGAGAACCAAGATGCGGCGTATTAAATCCTGGACTTTCATATATACATATTTAAATACACAAAGATTTGTATTCAATAGGAACTTGATAGGAAAAAATGCAAAGAAAAATCTTGTCGAATCATATTAAAAATATTATATGTATTGATAGATTGAAAGAAGAATCGTGTAAAAGTTAGCTATGAGCTAATTGTAAGTCACGATCTCTATCAATAAGGAAACGATGAGAAAGATTTATATGAAAAATTTATCATGTAGACGAAATTGCCAGCTGGTCCAACAATTAACAATTAACGATCTCATTACTTCTCACGCTAGAGGGTCAAGATTTTTTGTTGTTGAAAATAAACGAAAAATTCAAAAAGGTTCTGCGTATAATTTATAGGGGGCGTCAACCCTTTTGCGCCATCCCTCACATCTTTACGGTCTAGTTGTAAAATTTTTATAACTTCCACCGTGGCATGCAGAATAAATGACGCATTCTCCCTCTTTTTGCTGAAATTCAAACAGAATACCGATTTACTCTGGAGTTGCCTGTAAAATTTCAAGAGCCATAAATGTCAAACCAATTTTAATACGTCTGAACAGGATATTGCAATGGGAAAAAAAGACAAGCAAATTTTCTATATTGTAATATATATGTAGATCTTCGGGGTTTTGTTTTAAGTGCGGTAATATATTTAAACTAATACGTTAGAGGTTGTAGATAAAACTTTTGCTAACTTACCGTCAGTTGGCAGAGTTGGAACCGCGCCAAAATTCCATAATCGATAAAACGCGCACCTATCAAAAGTTGATCTTGAAAAGTTATTATTTGTTGACTTCGTGAATTTATGTCGTTGATAGACAAATAAAAATGTGGAGCAAAGTGAGAAAAAAACTATTTTTCAAGTGAAAAACAGCCACGGACACCGATCAGATTTTCAATAGCAGCTACTGTCAATTTCAGAATTAGGTATTGTAATACCTTATAAAAGTTTATTTTCAAATTAATTCACAATGACTAAGCCCATTGTTTACAAGCAATTTACGTTGAAAGACAAACATATTTTGTAGATTATCGGTTCATTTCCATGACACGTGTTTGTATACCTTAAAATAATAGAAGCACGTGTCATTTCTAAAACCGGCCATGTTGTTTTCAACGGTTTACGACGTAACAACGTTTACTTTAGTATGTAAAATGGATCCGTAGAAATCAAATTCTAGTTTTGTACAAATGCTAGTTGCTTATTGGCCTGCCGCATTTCCCAGGAGCAGCTTTATATTCATACGCTAAGGACTTTTTATCAGGTTTACATTAGGCAGATCTTTATAGTAGGTAACGTAAAATCTTACCTAGATGTAAAAGCTAATTGTTTTGATTCTGTAAATATGCGTGAAACAATGGATGCTAAACTACTACATAAATTATATAATATTAAATATATATTTTTAACCCGAGACCTGCGGATTAAAAACCAATTAAACTATTACGTCATTAAATCATGTTTTCATAACACAATCTTGTTGTATTATTTAAAATAGAATTATAATTAACTATTATATTAATTAATGTTATTTATTCCAATTAAAAACAATTGTATTTTTTTTCAGGTGGTTTTAAGAATTTTGTTAGTTATATTTAGTAAATTAAAATTTATATCAACACGACATAGAACAATGTTATAAGTCGATGACAAATACCTGACAGACTTCGGTATCTCGAAGATCAGAATTAGTGATTATTATATATTTTTATTACCAATATAACAGATTGATTTCCTGTATTTTTTTAATTTAACAAATAAATATATTGCTGAATGATTAAAATCAAATCAAGCTATATCATAAATAGTAAGTTGTGATAATAGTTCACAATTAATAAAATAGATGAAATTAATTTATAGACTTTAATTTTCTCACTACTTATTAAGTGGTTGTTGATTGTGTTTACCCTGTTGTAACTAACGCATTGCATATTGCAACATATATATTTTTTTATATAAAATAAATTTAAACAAAATTCTATCAATAATATTGTAGTATAACTATATTATTTTAAATATTTAAAAAAAAAATTATTAGATAAATTGGGCAAACCCTAAAATGCGCACAGCAGAGACAGTTATGAACTGAAACGCATTTATCATAAATACAAAGAAGGCAATCATATCCTTTTTAAAAGTTATTATTTTCTAGCACATCATACTTTTAGAATGCAATGTTTTATGGGACAGTTTTTTTCAGCCAACATTTTATGACGGCATAAATGTGCAAAATTAACATTTTTGTTTTATGTATACATATATACTTATGTAATATTCTGTATAAGCTGACTTTGGCTCTTTATTAATCTGTAAGATTAAAAAAATAGGAAAACCTAATGTTTGATGATCAATCGGTTTCCCAGACACGATAGAAATTAGAGATAATTTAAACCTAGATGTTTCAGATATTACTAACCGGTCTACACCACTAACCTATAGTCCTGATTATTATATACCCATACTCATTAATGCGCTCGCGGCCCATTTTAAAGATTTTTGTTGCGCATTAAACAAAATCTCGATACATTAGTATTTTTATGATTTAAATATTCCAAAATTAAGCTGCGGTAACATGTATTCATTAGCACACTTATAAAATAGTATTTTATTAAGAAAAATAATAAAGTTTACACTACTTGGCAAATTTTATAAGATAATGTATAATATCTTTTTATCAAATTCTTAAATTTTAATTAAAATTTAAAAAACCCTACCGTTTCTTTTAATAAAGTGGCAATAATTCATTAGTAAAATATTTTTAAAAAATAAGCTACCTGACTACATAGAAAAAAACGTAATTAAAAAAGTTTTGCACTCAAATTAAATATTGCATTTTTTTATGGAAATAAGTATATTGGTATTTTTAATTTTCAGTATCAGCAGTTTTAATTAAATTATCAAAAAGAAAATTTTTGTGTCGCAATAAAATTTAAAAGGCAATGAAAAATGCTTCTGATTCCTAAAAGTAGGAAATTCAATCCTATGCTATTAAAAATATTCTCATAATATTTAGGATTGATTTTTTGCCACGAATACAGTACAAATTTTAAATGGTTGATGCTCAATTAGAATCATTGAAAAAACTACTTAAAAAGCACTGTATTTTATTAAGTACTGATATAGTTGTTTATATATGGTATAGGCGTTATGGTACGGCGATTACACTCAAAGAAACAATCTTTGCAGTGTTATCGCCAAGAACCGTCTGAATCCTTTTTAATTGAACAAATGACAATGAAACATCTATTAGAAGACGAATTAGCAATTTTATTATTTATTTTGGTATATAGTATGCATACATACTTTAAGATTCTTAGCCGAATTGCGATCCTGGGTTCGTCAAATCGCATTTGTATATAAATGCAATTTGACAAACACAGGATCGCAATTTGGCTCAGGATTTGATTCCCTACATGTAAATAAATAGGCCAATTTTCACGAAAATATCCGGGCTCAATTCATCTGCGCTAAGAAGTTTTATTTTTAGCTCTTTAATTTGGGATATATTAACTGAATTTTTGGCTGTCGCTTTAAGGTCCGATTACAAATATAATATATTTTTTTCTAAATATGATTTGTACGGAATGAAATATGTTTCACATCAAAAGATAATCAACACTGACATTTGGCACTTTCGCCCTTAAACCATGAAGTTTGTTTATACAGTATAAATAGTCGAAATTTTCAATGTTATTGCAAAGCGCTCGACCGCGATTCATCGCGCCTGTGTCAGTTAGAATGTTAAAACTATTTTACTCCACACATAGTTTGATTAAAAACCGCAGCCACCGATAAAGCGCTCATCCGGCTAGAGTACACTCCATGTTATGTAAACCATATTCGTAATATGTAATACCGAGCACAATCGAGCGTGGCAATATTGCAAAACATTTGCGGAATTTCCAAATTAACCCATTCGCCCCCGTCCGGCTGGCTTTTCCACAGTGGGATTTTTTTTATCCAGTCTCTTTAATCAATGTTGAAAATTTAATATCCGAGTCACGATTGCCGCACGACACGTATTAGTTTCGCTAAAACATTTTCACTTTTAGGGCCACAGCCGAGGAAATCGATAACATTATGCGGCGGCTGGTGACCAGGACATGCGACGCCGATACTACTATATTTACTATTTCGTTTTCGCTATTATTACGTGTCGGTTAGGAACCACAGCTCTTCGGCTAATGGAGACATTAATGAAAGCTAGTGGGTCCGACGGGAGAAGAGGGTAAAAAAAAAGATATACAATGCGCGCAGAAAGCACTGATGTTCGACAGACAATGGGTTAAATTTAATTAGTGGGGTAGAGCAACTTTTATTGAGTTAGGTACTAAGATGTTATTTTTGGAATGTGTACACAATTCAGTTTATCGTGTGTGAAATGCGTATTTTATATAACTAGAGATCTGCCCTTTAAATATCGGTGATATAATTCAAAGGGATGTATAGAAAAAAATATAACCCAAATGTTATCATGTAATTTTTAATGTAGTGGCAGTTGTATCAAAAGCAATTCAATATAATAGTAGACTTTCACTATGTTATGAATTATACAATATATAGAACAAAAGAAAACGATTTTTTTTATAGACCCCGTTGCCGCAATACAACTTATATATCAATGAATTATTTGCAAATTCGTATGTATAGCATAATAACGTGATGTATATAGTCACGCATTCACTTTGTGTAAATTAGAAAAAAGATAGTATTTTTCACTAATCAAATATATTGAAAAGATGGAAGAAAGTGACGCATGATTGTAGATATAACAGATAAAGAAGCAAGCGTGACATAAAAATGTAGTTTTATAGAAAATTTTCGGAATGTATGAAAATGTTTGATTAAGAACATAGGTATATTTAAATCATAATGCCAATAATACTAAATTAAAAACATTTTATTAATTGCTGTCAAATCACAGCAAAAAATACTAGAAATCATAAAAATAGTAGAAGTATATTTTTTCTGATTTATTACAATTAAATGTAACTCTATCATTTACTTTTTTTTTAGATTTATTTCAGAAGTTAGCAAATTGTACATAATCTATCCAATAAATTCAAAGTTAGGTTTTATTATTTTTTTTCTGAATTTGGGAAACGTTGCTTTTTACTTGCACAGGTGGTGGATAGGTTGTTGACTTAAGAAAAAGGTACAAAGAATTTATTATTCAAACTGTTTTTGAGTACTTACGCACAATGCGCTTTTTCGTTAGAGATTTCATCGATCTTACCTGAAACGAGAATGAAAACACAGTTAAAAAAAATAACGTAATGAGTAAAATAATGTTCATGTTATTTAAATCAGTATATGAAAGTATACTGAGATTCATATTATCGATTTACAAAAATTTCAAATCATTTGTATTACTGGCAAATGTATTATCTCCTTTTATCCTATTAAAAAAAATTGTCTGGTTTTATGTTATAAAAAATTATAGTTTTTTAGCGTGCAATATTTCACTGAGTTCATCAATTGAACCACTTCTATATTTACAATTGGAGGGATTAACTCACGCTATTAATCATAAAAAAGCCGATCCGATTCGTGATTAAGCGTTTTACCCATAAAGGATAAAAAAAATGTTAAAATGAAACACCGTGGGAAACCTCTTAACGTATTAAATCGCCGCCTTGAGAAGAGAACTTGTGCATTCAAATTTAACCCCAAAACCACCGTCGCTGACCTGCCTTAGCGGCCACTGGCAAATCGTATTAAAAAAACTCGCTACCCATTTTAAATTCATGTTTTAAAATTTGTCACTATTTTGCAAAAAAATCATATTTTTGTCACCAAATATTATGGGGGTGCTTAAGAATTCTATATCGTAACAAAAGTTCAATTCATAGTAATTAAAACAAAGTAATTAACAGCGTTAACTAGATTGCAATAAGTGTAAATACAAAACCAGCATAATAGATTATATACACCAGTGCTATGATCGGTGACTAATACCAAAAAAGATCTGGATTTAAATCCCCCGTGAATTTTTTGTATCTGTAAGATTAGAATTAGTAATTTTTATTAGACTATAATTTCGATCGATCATAAAATATTTGGTTTTCTTAGATTTTTCTAATCTCACGGATGATATTGCGATAATCAATTAAAATTAATGTTGGGCAAAAAATCTCTAATAATGAGCTACTTGATTTCATAGAGAAAATGATATATGTATAAAATAAAAATAATAGCAGTAATTAATTATGATTCGAGACTTGATTAATATATTATATTAAATTTGTAAAAACAGTTGCCAACTTGAAAAGGGAGAGTATTTATATACTCAGCAAAGAAGTAATTCATGGCTATCTTATAAAACTTGACCTTTTAAAAGAGTATGTATTGGACGAATCGACCTAATTAAAATAATACTTGTTATTATCTATGGAAAATGTATCTTTATATCTACGAGCTATTTAAAAATAATAAAACACGATCGATAGACCATTAAGAAATAATGGTTGATTGCACGGTTTTTGTATTATACACATTTTATTTAACATATCAAACGTCAAGAAGAACTAGCGACTGCTTCTGACTGCAACATCCGAAACGAAATCGAACAGCTCTCGGTAACATGACACAATCGAACAATCTCCACCCGGACAAAACACGGAAATTAACATGTATAATGCATACGTATATCAAAACATATATTCGACTATAATATACGTTTGATATGCAAAACCCGACACGAATCACCGACAAAGCGCGAACGATCATACTTTAAGCGGTAATATACATTATAAATAATACGCTTTACGTGTTCGCTTTGAATTTCATATGCATATATGTAATGATAGGGGTGAGTCACAAAATTATAGCAATACCATCATAATAATATAAAAATATAGCTTTAAAGTAATCCTAAGTATTCCTATACAATTCAAATCGTTCAGATTATAAGAATATAAGCGTACCAAAATATTTGAGAGGGCCTAAGACGTTTGAAGAGGGAATGGTATACCTTTCTCGTTACTGTAAATCGCTACATGACAAGCTGAAGCTCGTAATTCAAAGTAAACAGCGAAGGATTACTGTTGAAAGGCTTTTTCTTATTGGACGACAATGCTCGGTCTTTGAAAACGTACATACACCAAATATACAGGTATTAGGAAATACTATAAATACAGGTCCCTATGGATTTTCGTCTTTCTGATCCGCTGATTTAGTACCAATGATTAAAACAAGTAATTTTTAATATTATTAATACTCATCGCAGATTAATAAATGGCTCTTTTAACGCACAATTATGTTCGATAAAGTGCCATGTAAGTCATAAGCGAGCAATAAGATGACCTTCTGCAGAAATGGAACCAAGCTTGTTCAGTTAAATAAACGCCTGCGATCGTCGTGAAAGATAGTATCCCAAAATATCAATAGAAAAAGAATACGTTTTATTAAAATTTATATGGTTTTATCGACTTTCAATCCTTGTTTAAAACGTTTAAAACGTACCCGGTTCATTTGTATTTCTAATAATTATATTCAGTCAAATCTAACGAATATGTGCGTTAAATCAAAAGCAATGATAATTTTATTGTATTACAAATCAAAAAACTCACTTTTCGGTCTCGGAACCCTTCGCCGGAACTTCAAATTTAAACACTTCACTACAAAGATTTTTTATAATTGTTTATATAGTTTAATTAGGGTATACTTTACACGCACTATGTATATATTTTAATTTTAATAGTTAATTTACAACCCGAATAATTATATTCAATCAAATCTAACAACGCACAAGAAAAATTAATGATAATTTTTGTTACACTGCTGTTTTATATTTAAATACTGATTTATCATTGGTCGACACTCAGAGCCTTTAATTAAAAACAAAAGAATTCAATACCTCGGGGATTCAAAATCAACCGAGCAAATTCAATTTTTATTTTTTATTAATTATAATTTAATATATTTCCTTTGTTTACGCGTTTAATTTTAAATCGGAAGCGGAAACGTTCATAATTATTTTTTAAAAGCACTAAGCAAGCAATAAGCTGACCTTATGCAGAAATGGAACTAAACTACTTTAGCTAAATAAGCGCCATCATCACAAATATATTAGAGTATCCTCAAATATCAATTGATAAAAGAATACGTTTTAATAGCATGTTAATGCTTTGATCGACGTTAACTTTTAATCCTCATACGTACTAACGTATATATAAGATAACTGACACGGCAATCAAAATTTCCGAAAAAAAGGCAATTGTGTTGACAATTGCGATCGTTAGTGGAATACAGATGTGTTGCCAAATATTCACCCGATCAAACTTCAACGATTACGCAAAAAATATTCTTATAAGATAAGAAAATAATATAATCAAATCGTCGCAATTAGTGCACGCGTTGTATGAGCCGAGCATAAGAACCTCCTTCATCTGGACTAGCGGATATAAGCGCATACATAAACACACATCATAAATTTCCGATGGGAAACTTAATAAAAACACTTTCACTAGTTACTCCTGATTTGGAACACACGAGCGCTCATCCGAACTCACACAAAGCTGAGCAGCTGCTTCCCTCTTCACGTTAACCCTGATTCAGCTACGTCCGAAATCCAAAGTTAAACCATATCTTTGAATATTGCGTATTTATTGAATTATAATTACACAAACTGTATGTAATTAAAAAATTGTTGCATTAAGATTAGTTCATAAATAATATATAACTTTTCGATCAATATAAAAATAAAAGTCAGTCTTTTTAAGGCATAAATAGTGTGTTGAAAAGCAAGTTGTTATTAGTGGTATATTTTGATTGAAATTAACTTCATACATTTTAGGATCTCACGACACAAATTGATCTGAATTTTGTTAAATTAAAAAATATATTATGGTGGGGATGATAAATAAAAAAAAATGTAAATATCCTTTTTTCAATTTTATGCCGAGAAACCGGAAGCTTATTTCGAAACTATAACTAAATTATTAACTTCTGTTCATACATTTTAACAATTAAATTAATTTATTTTGAATATTATAACATGCTTAAACTTAATACCTTAAAGTTACAACATATATTATATTTATATTGCAAAAATATGTTTTAAGCATACTTTATTTTAAAAGGTATTTTGTACATATGTAATTAATTGGATTGTTTTATATACTATATGTATCATATGTACATATATTATATTATATATAAACCACGTATGTCATATGTAATCGGATTAAAATCTCTTAATAATGAGACCGTCTTGCCTCTGTTTCGTTTACATGTTTTTACCAGAAATATCAGCTTTTCAGTATTTGTTTCGAGCATATTTCAAAAACTCGAACGTTAACCACACACAATGGCAAAGCTCATTGTTCGTTCAACAAAAGATGGTCATTGTCGTTAATTCGAATACGTCCTTTGTGGACTCCATGTTAAATCTACATTATAAGTCATCCTCTTTCGCATAATCTTTGAGAAATCTTATAATCTCATTAAAATAAAGGTGAAATGGCCTTATTTTCCCCCCATTCAATAATACCATCTCGATCTTTCCTCGCGGCATTTAAACGACTTCCTACGATAATAACTCCCAAAACGATATTACTTTTGCGGCAGTGAATAGGTCCAAAAAATCCCAGGGTGCTCTCAGATCCTATCCCTACACGTCTTCCCAGACGTCGAAACTTTCTCGCGAGGGAACCCTTCGGCGAAAGACCGAGACTTTTCCGTTTTTTTACGACAAACTAAAATTCGAACAAGTTTCGAGACATTTTTTTCAGTCCCAACCCCAAAAGACTCGCAAAGAAAAACCGCACTCGAAACAGGGTAGTGAAACGCGAGACAAATGGCTGGTTAAAAAAATATATTTATATATATTGATACATAATACAAGAGTTACATCTTAGAGAAAGTTTGATCAAAAACTAACATTTGCCGGATTTGTCTAAGGAAAAATGTTTCCGAATTATTGTGTAATAGGAAAACTATATAATGTACTATCTATTGTCCATCAAAAGCTCTTCGATCAACTCACTTCACACGCGCACAAACTTAATAATATGGTATATACTTTCAAAAACTCGAGCGACATTTTACAAAAATGAGCTATTTGAAATATCTGACCTTTGCGAGAAAATTCACATTTGAGATAATGCTACTTACAAAGTATTGGAAAAGTGCCAACAATACCACACGATTTATCACTGGATAATCTTCAAAAACCTGTGACTCTTTAAGCACCAACTTATGTTTGAGCCATTTATCTCAATTATAACTATAAACTATAGCTAATAAATAATAAAATTAAATATATAATATTTGTGTATTTTTACTGTTTTCAATTTAATATGTTTGGTCAATAAAAAAATTATTGTATAAAATATTTACCTTTCTTTGTATAAACATTAATATAACAATATTGAATAATTTAATATCGAACTAGAAATTCGACATTTACATAACATTGTTTTAACCTTAACCTTCAGCTATTCTGCAAAACTTAAAGGGCGTAATTGTTTGAGTCAATATTACTTTGAAACAATTCAATTTCATGTCATATACAAATATAAGTTATAAAAAAAAACGAAATCGTATAAAACTTTATCTTCTTAAATTACCGTCACTCTGTTTATGTGGTAGTAACAGAAACAATTACACAGCTAAGCTTATTAGAGAATAAAGTACAACGTAGTGGTTTCCCATTTATTTTTTTATGGGGATATAAAGGGACAATGGAGTTTTTACAGAAATTCTTTTATATGATTTTTTATGAGCAATAATCATATTTACTTTAATGGCAAGTATATTTTATAAATACACCCATACCTCGCTTTACGGCCTAGATACGTTCCACGAAACTTGGCCGTTAAGCGAAAAGCCGTATAACGAATCAATTATTCTAATACAAATTCATACAAATTCAACGGGATCGGTTCCAAATTTCTTAAATATGTAACATGGTTTAACATTTAAAATGCATTTTATCTTTTTATTTCATTTAAATCAAAAATAAATACATAACAAGTACATACATTTGTACATAAAATAATAACAGACTCCAAAAACCAGCAATAATCCATAAACAAAAATGAAACAACTTCATGTTACATAAAATATGTGTATGAATACATACATATTTTTTTTTTAAATGGCTTTAATCTGAAGACGATGAAGAAATGGTAACCTGCAGATCACTGTCGTTATCATTTTTTGCTGGTAAGGATGGGCCTGGCTTAAAAAAATTGCCCAACGTTGTTTGTCTTGCCTTTTTGTCTCTTTCGTTCTTCAATGATTAATAACAGCTAATGGCTGAGTTAATTTCTCGAGAAACTTTAGCGCTACGTTCGACGTCAGGATCGTTTTTAAGGAAGATGTTTATTCCTTGTTCGAAATAGGAAAAAGCTTTTGACAATTTTTTTGATGTTAGCTGTTTGAATACAACAGACTCTGTCTCTTCATCATATGCCGGTTCTGCTTGCAACTGAATGAGTTCCTTATATGAAAGGGGTTCCCTATCAGCTTCAAGTAGATCAAGCACATCACGTTCGTTCAAACCTTCAAAGCCGAGATCATGTGCTAGATCCAAAATGTTTTGCCTAATTTCAGGAAGGCAATTAACTTCTGCATCAGTACTTTTCACACATTCTGGCCATATTTTTTCCAAACATGGTTCATTGTTGTTAGTTTTAATTCCTTCCATGATTCACTGATGCTGTCAACAGCATCCTTGATGTTATAATTTTTCCAAAATGTTTTAATTGAAGATTTACCATCGGTTTCCCTTATAAGTTGTCGGAAAGTTCGGCGTAGGTAATATGCCTTAAAAGTGGCTATTACACACTGATCCATTGGTTGGATTAGAGCTGTTGTATTTTTCGGAAGGTACTCAATCATGACATCTTCAGATAGTTCAGATAAATTAGTAGGATGCCCTGGTGCATTATTCAAAATTAGCAAAGCCTTGTTGCTTAAGTTATTGTCTCGCAAATATTTTTTCACTTCTGTGCAAAAGTGATTTTTGAATCAATCCTCTAAAGTAGCTTTAGTCATCCAAGCTTTCTTGTTGGATCTCCATATGACGGGTAATTGATTTTTATATAGTCCTTTAAGAGGCCTTGGATTTTCGGACAAATATATTAAAAGTGGTTTTAGCTTAAAATCACCCGCGGCATTTGCACCAAGTAGCAAAGTTAATCGTTCTTTAGACACCTTATAACCAGGCGCAGATTTTTCGGTTTTTGAAATGTATGTGCAATCAGGCATTCGCTTCCAATAAAGCCCTGTTTCGTCTACGTTAAACACTTGTTCAGGTTTATAACCACCTCTTTCAATAATTCCCTTTAAAATGTTGGGATATTCCTTAGATGCGGCCTCATCGGCGATAGCTGCTTCACCTTTCATTTTAAAATTAAATATATTTTTGAATATTTTAAAAAATCGACATCGCAAAAAAGTTTTTTTGCCGTTATAGCGAAACATTTTAGGCCGTTAATCGAAAACGTGCCTTAATTGAAGAGGGCCGTTATAGCGAAAGGCCGTATAAAGAGCGGCCGTATAGCGAGGTATGGGTGTACACATATTACACGTTCGTGGGTTCGATTCTATATTAATTGATGTTTTGTAAATATTATCTCACACATTTAAAAGGTTTATTTGTACAAATTCAATCATTTACAATGTGAAATATTTTATTTTAATTTACATTGCAAAGACATTATACTTTTCCTTAATAATGTACCGATACATACATAAAAATATTTAATTAAAAATGATTTATATGAAGTTGTATTGTGTACAATAAAGCCGTAATATTTCATAAAAAATATAGAACGTGCCAGATGCTTTAAGTAATTTATGAATTAAACAGAAGCAAAACGCGAAACGCAATAATTCGTTCCGTATATAGCAAAAAATTAATCAAAAACGTAATTATTAAAATTTGAAACCATTAAAAAATATTTTATTCATTCAAGTTCGTATTCTGATCATTCAAGAACGTAAAAGTCGATCCTTTATATATCTATGCATAAATTTAAATTAAAAACTTTTCAGTAAAATTCTTCGAAGTCTTTTTTTTTTCATTCCGGTTCACAAACAGCGCTCCAACTGATTGATTGCCGTAATCGCCTCGAACTTTTTCAAAGTTCAAATATTTGCCAATATATACGTTTTTACTATAATGTAAAAGTATCGTGATCCTTTAGCTTACAGGCGAATGGATCGTTAACGTTGCATGTACACACATACGTAACTAATTGTATACATATGTACATATTTACATACAGGTTGATCTAATAATAATTTTATATTTAAACAATTTCACCGACATATTTATTTATAAAAGATCTGAATTAGTGGTTAGTACATAATTATAATTCCATCGATTATCACATATTAGGTTTTCTTAGATTTTCCTAATCTCACGGATAAATATTGTGAATATTGATTCAATATTTAATTAATAATATATATGTCACTTATTTACAGATTATGATTTCAGTCTGGTGTCCCACTACTTATTTAGTAGTCATTGATTGTGTTTACTATGTTGTAACGCATTAAAATAATCATGTTTTAACGCAAAATTAAACTTTTTTACTCGATCGATTTTGATAAGTATGATATATTATAGTATAATCTAAATGGCCCCAGCTGCTAAAATCAAATAAAATACAATATTTATAGTAGCACAAAAGACAATATTTATCGCTGTATAACAACTTTAATTAGAAAACTGTAGATCTTTTCCTCACTTTTCAGTGTGATTTAATCTGAAATTCATTAATCACATGAAAGGTCAACGTTGCTTGTTAAGCGTTAAAACATTTTTTGTTAAAATATATAGCATTACTGACTTCACTACTATGGGTTGTACGAAACATAATATTTAGATATATGATTTATTTAATAAAAAATAAACATAATTAGTAAGCAAATCTATATGTATCCAAATGCAAAGATACCTGCACCTTACAAAGCATTTCCGTAATTCGAGTATTCCACCGCGTTTCTAAATATTACGTACATTCCTGCGTATGTGCCTCATGCTATAACATTTGTCTGAAAAAAGAACGCTATAAATCTCTACAGTGCTGAAAGAGGTAAGATAGAACCGCCAAATAATCTAGTGGGATTTGGTAAAACACATTAGATATATCTGTCGATAATGCTTGTTTTTACATTAACATTTCCCTTGTTACGATGGTGAAAATATAACTTCAGAAAATAATAAACTATGACAGAATACGCAATGGAATAAATATTTTATTCATATCGTGTCTGTTCCTATGTTCATATATGTACATACATACATATTAGGATTATTATGTTAAAAATAGTACTAAAAAATATTTTAGTTTTCTAGTAAAACACGGCTAATTATGCCTATATGAGAAAATCTCAGTACAAAGTTTTTGAGATATCCAAATAAAAATATATTCAAATAAAGTTAATTGTGAATGTAGGAATACATAAAATTATCTTTTAATTGTGAAATTCTTCATGGATCAACCTGTATATTAGTTATATGTAAGGTCTAATCCGTGCCAAATATAATTTGGTCTGCTCGGCCAAAAAGCGGTTGACCGACTGTCGATTTTCAGGTGGGTTTCAGACGTTGTAATCAGACCGAATCTACTCCGGTTATTTAGTCAAATAACCGATTCGCTCGGGCGTGTTTGATAATCCTTCCGGCTTTAACCGAAACACACGTTGGCTCAATTCGCTCGTGTGCAGAGCAAATCCGAACAGAATCCGGGCAATAACAATTAAAGCATGTTGTTATTGAATTTTATTTAATTGCCAGGAATTAGGCCTGTATTATAAAAAATATATATATCACACACTTTTTTAAGTTTGCTTATCCAGGATATTTCTGTAATTTTATGAAAATATGTAGAGACCACAACCGAAATACGAAATTTTAAAAAGTCGGAATCCTACTACAGCAAAAGCTAATGTTTATGGCTTTACGTACCGTTAAGTCTAACGTGTTATATAATATATTGCCTACATATGTACAAAGCTAGCATTCATAAATGTACATGATGATATATCTAAGAGTATCAACTAAATCTAACCAAGAGAAATGATTTTAGTAATAGTCCTATATTATTCTTATGAAATCCATAAAGTATAATTAACAAAACATACACAATCGAGTATAATCATTGCTTTTTTATTGAAGATCATAGTTCAATAATAATAAATATAGTAACAACAATAAAAGTGAATTATTTTCCTATGCTAATAACATGTTCCAAATAGAGTATATGTGAACCATAAATATGCATAGTTTCCAAACGATATATCACATCAATTTGGGTTTCATTTTTAATTAAAAAAAACAGTTTCAGAAAAACATTTCATTCCATTGAGTCTAAGCGATGCAATATTTTTCTAAAATTTTTATAAAAACGAAAGAAGTAAATGGCATTTTTTTCTAAAAATTTCGTGCTGCACTATTAAACAAGCCTAGCGATTATATGAGTTTCAACTACCTGCATATTTTATTTAAAAGTCATTCTAACGACCAATTCGAAGAAATAAAAATGATGGTCTCAAAATTAAATCCTAACAATAGAAGAGAGATCTCGGAGCTAAACAATTTAGTTAATAATTGTTCATATTTTACCGACCGCTAATTAGCACATCTGTCCCAAGACATTAATCGCTTATAAGTACCGGAAAAATTACTCTTTGTGTGAAAAGGATGCGTAATCAATAATGCGTTCTACCTTGCTCAAAAGAAATATTGATTTTTTTACCCCTTTGTTAATAATCGCTGAAGCGGTTTCACTTTCAATGCGAAAACATATTTTGTGGGTATGTCCAAGAAGCGATGCAATTGGCTCGCTAGCATGCTCATCTGCGATTCGCTAAAGCTGTCGAACCAACACTTTAAAATATGTAATGCTTGCACTACACTCTCTGGAAGCTATCAGAACCGAAGTTCAACTGAAGTCGTCTAAGGTCGCCGACTTCCGAGAAGCGGCCACACTACCACAAATTTCATATGCCATAATTAAATTTCATATGGCATGAATGACGTCCGCGCGGCGGCTCCTGTCGGCCGACAATGTTCGGAAGCGCTCGAAGCTACCCAAGTCGACTGAATTGCCCCCACTTTACCTCCCGTTCTCGGTAACCTCAGACAACTTTCGAGAGATTTTAGACCGAACTCGACCGAAGAAACCCACTATATTCTCCGTCCTTGGCCAACTTCCAGAGAGTGTAGTGCAGGCATAACACTTAGTCCCAGAAAGGCAGACGGCAGAGTGAGAGAGAGAAAGAGAGAGAAATAGGAAGGGAGGCAGACGGAGAAAGACGCTCCAGACTCAACAGTCAGTTTTTCAGACATTTATTTCAGCTGCAAAAACACACCCCTTTGCCCCCCAAATCCGAAAACATATTTAGCCTTATCTTTACTGTGATTTACACGGAATGTACATATCCTATTATTATGTCAATATCTTAAATAATAAATATGATTATTTAAATATGTGTATTTTAGGTATTCCTCTGAGATACACTTACATATTAAATTAGATAATTATATTATATAAGTAATAATCAAAAGTAACAAAAATAAATATTCTATCAACAAAATCAGCCATCTATTAATTTTTTTTTGTTTAAATTACATTTTTTAATTTTATTTTTGTAATTAAATATAGGATACGTTTAATTTCTGAATTTATTCATAATGATTGAAGTGTAATTACTCGTTTTCAGCGGTTATATAAAAATAATTGATTTTTCCAAGTTCAACTGACTAATTTCTATGTCTCCGATGATGTACACTGAGTGTACATCGTTCATTTTAAGATTAAGCATAATAATACTTTTACGCTACATATTTAAAAACACTAGAAACACATTTTATTTTATTTTTTTATTAAATCTTCAGTTGTAACCTAACAGACATAAGCCCAATGCGTTAAAACGGGGTAAATATGTAAGTAATTATTTTTCTTCTGAGATCTTTACATACACATAAGTAAAAATAAAAGTGAAATTTTATGAATTAATTAAATTATAAATGTGTATAATTAAACACTGTCTAATTTTATAAGACGCAACAATATTAAGAGATATAAATAAATTTTAATAAAAAAAGTTTTTAATTTTTAGTTACGTGATAAGAAAATTAATTACTACTTCCTTCTAAAATATATACATGTTTAATAAACAAAAAAAATTGGTTTTAGGACTCAACTTTTAAATAAAATACTTAAAGGTAAATGTACAATAAGAGCACATCACCGATGCAGTCATGTTTTTTTTACTGTAAGCAGTTTTTTGTAACATATTAAAAATTTTGAAAAGCACATCCAAACAAAGCACACAAAAATATCTTATTAACAAAATCAAACATTTACTTACTTTCAAGTAAAATATTTGAAAGCATTGAATATCAATATATTTGTATGTTTTATATATTATGCCTAATTCAATAAATAACTTGTTATTACAATTTTATCATGCAAACAAATAATGTCTTCTGATAGTTTTTTTTATTTGAGTCATATATATTTTATGTGTTTATTTGTTCTAAATATCTACATACTACGTATAAATATAGAATAGGAACACCATAGAAAGTTATTCTAGATATGCCATCAATTATAATTTCTTTTGATCATATTAAATGAGATTTTCCTAATCTCAATGTGATTAGCTAAAGTCAAGCTAATATCATATATATAAAGATAAAAATAATGAACATACAACAAATATTGTATACTTTAAAACTATAATATCTGATTATTTATAATATTTATAGCGCTATATATTTACAGCTATTCTCTATTGAAATAATAATTATAAATAATAAACTACTTAATTATGATATTGTAGCTATATAATTATAAGAATAATTAATTTTAATTAGCATTTCGGGTACGATAATTTCAAGAATAATATAATAGTATAATAGGTATTGATACATAGAATATGAAGCGCAGATATTAAATTAAAAGTAGTATTATAATATAATATAAAGTTTATTTTCCATTGTAATGTTAATATAATGCTTTTCGTTATTTTTAATTAATAATATAATATAACTAATTTTGAACTATTTAGCTTATGTCGATTTTTCTTTGACATGAATAAAAATATTTTACACATTGTTACATAAGATTACATATATTTTTGTTATTAAATAGGACCTACCATTGAGCCACCTAGGGGGTCTTATAGCATTTTTCATGCGAAAACACAACGAAAAGGTCTATTTATTATTCGCGTCATTTGTAAAGGCCACTTTTAGCCCTTTGATATAGTACATAATACAACAAGAACGCAAGGTTTTCGAGTCGTGCGAAAAGTTTTGTCTGAAAAATAAATTTTCTCGATACACAATACGCATGTATTTACACAAAAGTACGAGGCTGACTTTGCGGGCATCCGGAGACACGGCTGAAAATGGTGTTTTTGGAAACTTTCCGGTTCAAAATTCGACCTTTGCAACGGAAGTGTGTGTATATAATATACAAACAGGAGAGTTTCATTTTTGGGGGCCCTGTATATCATTTCCGCGTCATTAATTCACCGGGGGGTCGTATCATCCCTTCAGATACGTATTAATAGATATGAAGAAAAAATATTTTATATAATGTATAAAATAAAAATTCATTAATAAATATATACTATTGTATACATATCTATAATATCGCCGATCAGATAGTGATGGCATTATTCTGCTTAACAAAGGACTTTTCTATACGTTCACTACACGAGTTTCTCGAAATGCCCGAAAAGAAAAGATTAGAGCAATATCATTTATAATAACAATAAAAATATATCTCTGCAACACACGACACTCGCTACTGATTTCTTTGTTCTGCGCGGAATATTTTCCGAGAAAAAGGCAGACGATAAATCAGAAGGGAAGTTCGTGGACCGAATTTAATTCTTTTGCGAGAGGTTTAGATTTCGTTGCCTATATTCGACTACAATGCGGCGGATGTTTTCTTTCCCTTTTTGCGTTAAAAAATATTTTACAACCAACCATTATACAGTAAATAAAAAATGTTCATTTTAAAATTCCATATTTATAAAAAATATCCATTACATCCGAAATATGTAATAGTGTGAATTATAATATCTACAGTTACACTGTATGAAATGAGCGGCGCTGAGAGTAAAAAAATCTAAAAGTTTACCGAAGCGTATAATAAAAATGCGCTTTTATGCATAAAATTTCAACAAAGCAACATATAGTTCATATACATACATTACTATATTAATAGTATATGTAAATTTGATCCTAATATTCATTTAGTATATAATAATATTTTGTTCCTCACGTTTGATTGATCAAACAAAGGTTTATATATAAACTTGTCGACAGGTGCTATTAATTTTAATAAATATAAAAGGTTGTATATAACACATAAATCAATATTTTATGTTTCATATAATATTTCCGTTTTTATAGGTTTTTATATACATGTCAGGCGCATACGGTGAGTTACATTCCCTTTCGCTCACTCGCGTGTTAAGTTACGAGAGTGAGTGAGAGGTAAGGGCCTGCGCTACATGAGTTTCGCACGCCGTTTTATCTCACTCACTCTCGTCACCTAACACGCGAGCGAGCGAAAGGGAATGTATCTAACCGTACGCGACGGATACATATATGTATAATATATATATATATACACATATAGCAGCAAATGGACATTTTTAAAGAGCAGAATTTTAAAATCAGTAAGGACCGCCTCTCAGTGATACACAGATATTAGTAAGTTGTGAATTTCCTTTCAACTATAATTATGTAACAAAATGTAATAAAGCAAGGATTATTTAAAATTATGGTTCATGTGTTTTATTGGCAAAAATAAGACAAAAAAACATCAGATTTTTGTACTGAAAGAAACCTAAGCTGCAAAAACATTTTTAAAACTTATTAAATCACTTATCAAATCTTGTGTCCTTAAGCTGATCGTTATTGTTGTTTAACATCAACAGAGAAACTAGTTGCTTAAATACTACCTTTAATTTTGGAATTAGATACTTCGTACAGTTTTGAATGACCATATGATATAACTCAATTGGATAAAAGAAACGATGAATCTCAATACATCTAACTTTTTATCTTGATGAAATACAGCAATGAATTTTTTTTTAATAAATATTTCATTGCAAAATGACAGACGTTACAACGAGGTAAACACAATTAAGAACTTCTAAATAAGTAGTCAGACGGACTGAAATTGAACTCTGTAAATCAGTAACATTTATTTTACAGTAATTATAAACTAGTATTACAGCTTACAATCACTACGCACGGTCTAGCTCGATTATGTTTTTCATTACGATATTCATCCGCAAGATTACAAGATTCTAAAAAAAGATAATCTGTGATAATCGATCGGAAATATAACTACATCGCTAATTTGATCTCCCAGATACGATAATAATTGAAAAATACTAGTCTATTTGAGATAATATTATATTTTAATAATTATACACTATTATTAAAGCTTTGATGTCACTATACACAACCGAGTTTAATTTTATAAATTATTCAAAACTAAAATATAGAAAAATCTAAGCTGTGAAAATCGATCGACTAATTATAAAATAATTATTAACTACGATCTCCCAGACACAATATAAATTGAAAAACACTAGGGTCCATAAAGGCGCGTACGGTGAGATATTTTCCCTTTCGTTCGCTTGCGTGTCTAGTAACGAGAGTGAGTGAGATAAGTGCAGAACGCACGCCCTTATCTCTCACAAACAAAAGTATTTCACCGTACGCGTCTCTATATAGAGTTCGAACCCAATTTTTTCTGGCTTTAAAATATTCATTTAATTTTTGTACACCTAGCATAAACTGTAAACCTGCTATCGCTGAAACAAATGGCCTAAAAGTGGTGATATTATATTGCTTTCTACATCGTTATGCATTAGCAACTATATTGATTGATATTTAAGCTGTGAACTTTATTCATCATCAGACTTCGTATTTATAACCTAATTCTGTCTTTATTACGGACTCTTTAAAATATCCTTCCAATAAGTTAGAGCTGAATATAAAGTTTTATTGCATCACACAGAAGTGCGCTAGCTCTCATACGTTACGAAATTAACATATAAGGTAGTTTCTCTTTTCTTTATCTTGAATTTAATAATGGTTTTAAAAAAATGTTTATTATGGTTGCCACCATACGAATAAATATCACGAGATAGTAAACGAATATAGATGTAATATATATTCATATATCAGCGAGTGATAAAAACATACGATACACATATACAAAGTGACTGTGGATATATTTCAAATGGCAAAAATATTTCACGTTTTATAACTTTGCTGACACAGTTCAAAAGATAAATTTGTTACTGAATCATAAAAAATCTGATAATGTTAAAAACTATTCAATTTACTTCAAATGTTATTATTGAACAAGCATTCTAGTTAAATACAAATAGGCGTAAATATTTGACAGTTTAACTTTTAAGCAAGGTAACTGCGTATCAAATTTGTGATATTTGTACTTTCAGTAGCAAAGTTTCCGATAACGTAGTTAAACTCTTGACAGCTTATATATACTATGCCATAGTAGCATAAACATTTTATAGCTTGTGGAAATTTGTCTGCTGAGAAAACAATTACAAAGAGTACATTTATAGGAAAATTCATCTCTGATAAAAGCTATAAATTGGCATTAAAAATATCGGACATAATGAACCAATTATACAGTTTTATGGTGAAAAAATATTTAAAACTGCTTTTTTTGAAAAGCATGTTAAAAAAATATCCAGGCATTCTTTTCACTAACGTTAAGTTATTGTATATTATGTTTTTATAGTTGCCCCGTTGTAAAACTTCGGGCTTTTGCCTATTATGTTACAACGGAAGACATACAATAAATAAGTAAATACATAATTATAGTATTTTCTAACCTTTTCAATGTTTTTGTCGAAGTCAAGTGAATGCAAGTTTTCAATAAAATAACGTTAGAGATTTCTATGGAAACTGGTAATAATAATGTACAAAGCGCTGACACGTGAATGTGAGTTTTTTTTAAAAGTCAGTGGTTATCTACCAATCATCAATTAAATAAACCAATCCAGAAACTAGAGTATATATTTAATAATAATAAAACATCATTAAGTTCCTCGCGAATCAGATAAGAACCCTCGTAAATGTAGGAAGACGACTATTGGTGCAACCATAACACGAAAGATTCCAAGTTGAAGAAAAAACTAAGGTATCCGATTTTACGACATTAAAAAATCTTTACGAAGAAATCTTGACATAACAATAGCCAGTTTAAGATGAGTGAATATCAAGAATATATGCTTGATATGTTTTTGGTGTGAGTCAAGCAAGTATGGACAACTTTCTAGCAAAACATGTTATTGATGATGAAACATGGGATCATCATTATGAGACTGAGTCGCACAGTTGGCCGAAAAAATCATCTTATGAGATATATAAAATTAGGAAAAGGTGTTTGCTAAAGCCACAGTTCATTAAAGCCAGAAAACAGTGATGAGATAAAGGTAGCTATTTTGACACAGTGTTAAAAATATAGTTATCCTCCAACTTCACAAATTTATCTACTGCCCCTTGAATAGTATATAATATTGATAAGCTATCGTATTTTCATCGATGGCATAGGGTCAAAATAATATTTTTACATAAATTCTGAGGGCAAATCCTTTCGCTCCAATATCTCGCAACACAAAAGGAAATTGGCCGTTAAAATATACATTTATGTATCCTGCAGAACTAGAAAATATTTTCCAGCGCGATAAGATTCGGACGTCGGACACAATAAGTGCCACCCTATAAAGCTTTTCAAACAAATATCTAGCATTAATACAAAAGTGAGCTAGAATTGTTCTCTGAATCGAAAAGCTACCGTAGTGCCATTCTGTACGTCGATAATATTTTTATGACAGTCGTTTAAACCAAGACATCCATTAACGTTTTATACGTGTTCGGAAAACACAAAACCTTTTTTTGCACTACGTGATTACGCAATTTTTTAAAAGCGTATTTTTACAATATGCATCCCTAATTGTGATTCATCGTAAAAGGGTTGTTTAACGGCGAAAAAGCGCCATCGCGTAGGCATAATAATGGATACAATATAAAAGCAGGATATTTATAAAGTCCTTTCTATAATATTATATTTAAGGTATTATCTATCGTCATGATTTAAAATTTTTAAATCATGACGATAGACAATACCTTAAATGCGTGTGTCTTTAAAATTATATAACATATATATAGTCGATTTAACCACTGTAAGAAAATTTAAAAATAAATCATTATTTACACACTCTCATTTGACAGAATTCATGTATGACGACCGCAGTGGGACTTTCCAGGAAGCCGAGACATTTTCATGAAAATCGGCCCACTTACCGAGCATTCCCACTACGACGGAAATAGCATTATTTTACGACTTTTAAGTATTGAGAATAAAACATGCACATTAAAACTTAATTTTATCTAATAGCAGAGCGCGAAATATTCAAACTTTTCAGAAGTCGAGAATTCGCGTCAAAAATAATAAAATCGAGTCGTCACAGTGTGAACGATCGGTAACATTTTTACGGACTGCAAATTAGTTGAAGTTTAACGATGAAATGCTTATATTGACACGCAATGCGAAATCTTAAGGAAGCTTACAATAATTTGTATTTTTTTGATGAACAAAACTGACACCTCTTTTCTCACAAAATTATTAAAAAAATATTTTTATTTTATTTTATGTAAGTATAATAATATCATTATAAACTAACTGCCCTTTTTCGTAGTAATCAAATATAAAAGTTTTAAGAAGCTAGCGACCATCGCCATTACAATTGTGACGAATGCAATTCGGTCCATAACAGTGTCTAGTCCAATCTTTCGGGGCTCCCCTGGTTCACCCAAAAAAGTGGTAGCAGATCACTGTATACTTCTATTGTTTAATAACGCAAAAAATAGACAGATACATTACAAACAACTATACATGTGCGGATAACCTTTAGATTTTTGAGCGGGTATGGAAACATCCGGGGTAGGTAAATACCGTAAATGAAACACGTTCGTAAGACATTTCTGGAACGAAGCCAGCTATATGTAAGGATAATTTTTACGGTGGTACATATTTCACTGTACACCCTGCACAAAATATTGTGCGGCCACACCTCGACCGCGCTAACCCGTTGACCTATCTGCGGCCGTAAAGATGCGGCAACGCCCGCCTTAGATATTGGAAAAAAGATTAGGTTCGCTTTTTTGATTATGGAAAAATATGACTAGGCCGAATTGGGCTGAGAACGGAATGTATTCGATTTCGAGAAAAAATCTGAGCAAATCTCGCGTGGGACGTGTCTCTTTTACGCACCAAAAGAAATGTATCGATGAATCTTTATAATAAAGGTGTACGTTGCAAAAGTAAGATGTTATTAAAATAAAAATTCTTAGCTAACTCAATAATTGCCAACTCATATTAATTTTATATACGTACACTTTCTCTCCTGACAGATCAATGACAAAACGATGTAATTATTTTTAGACATTTTGCAGTAATTAATTTACTGTTTTAAGTGCAAGGAAAATAATATGTTAATATCAGTATATGATGATGAGTAAGCAGTGACTAATTAAGTTCAATATCAACATACGGATGAATCAGATATCAAACGAAACCATGCGATGTGCGATATATTGTAATAATCTTTCAGATACAGATAGATCCAATCGGATTCATACTATTATTACAATATATATTTTACAACGTACCTCTATAATTTTTAACACATGAATAATTAGTTTTAATTCGTTGAAATGAAGTAAGAGTAATATATATATTTAGCACCTGTTCTTTTTATAGGAGTTAATCAACGTATACATTCATAAGTCGCTTTTTTTGTCATCACAGAAGAACAAAATTTTCGGTCAAATGTTATATTAGTACCTGCTATTTAGTAGATTTTTATAACATTAATCAGAACGGTGGGAGTAAGCCAACTAACACAATTAAAATAAACATAGATATCGATATTTGTTTTGTATCATATATTGTCTGATAAAAAATAATTCAGATAGTAATTAAATTTATATTACATTGGATTACCTTAGATTATTTTACAATAGTGTACATATACATACATATGTTTTATAATCAGCCTCACCAGGAATAATGTTTACTGTTATATGTTTACTGTTATATCTAATGTGTATTAATATTACTATCTTTTCTTGAATAATGCAATTTTCCATATCGATAAACGTAAGTTTAAATTATCTAATTCCATAATTATTAACATTACAGTAGAAGTAAAAATCTTATGTCTATTTTAATTCTAGAGAAGCAATTTTATGATTACTTGCTATTTTATAGCATATGTATTAGAACGGTAAGAGCAAAGTGGCATTATTAAAGAATTTTCCTCCAAAAATTGCCTTAGAGAATTATAGTTAAGACCGTTTATTTTCAGATAATAAATACATCAGGAAGTAATAGAGAAGGCCTCATCTTAATTATTTCATAAAAATGTAATTCAGATATCTCTTTATTATTTGTATTATTGCCTATAAATATACATAATCTATGCATATACATATTATGTGCAATTTAATCAAGATTTTGTCTCGTATCTCTTCAGGGATAATATTTATCTTATATGTATCTCTTTATTCTGATATGTGTATCAATATTGTTTTTGTTATTATTGAATAATACAACTAGATATCAATGTTTGTTTTTAAAAATTGATAGCATTACATGTACCTTAAACTTTCATGAAAAAATAAAAATAAAATGATGTCTGAATATTTGTATTTTAATTTTAATTAAGAGCAATAATATAAATCACATATAATCCATCAAAAAGTATATAAAATATTTATCATATTAAATTATGAATACCATAAATTGAAGATCACTCTCAATTATACTTAAAAATATTACGTGAGATCATTACAACCCTCTTAACTCTATGACTACGACAAAAAAGACTTAAATTTAAGTATAGACGTAAAATGCTTAAAAACACGTTTTGTTTTAGAGGTATAAATTTAAATTTCAGTAAGTTTAGGTCTCTAGTTAAGTACATAGATATAAATAAGTTAAACATTAAAAGATAAATTCGAATTTCCTTTTCATACTACAAAATAGTTTAAAAAACAGTTTCTTTTGCAATCAAAAAACGTTACGGTTATTTATCAGTCCATTTACAATACAATAGTTGTAGCATAATTATTTTTTAGACATTTTGCAGTGATGCTTTTAGTTACAATTGAGTTGTAATATGTTTTTGATACGCTTTTTAATGATATTTTGAGCTGTGAAATTTTCTTAAAAATGTATGTTGGGAGAAGTGGGAGAATAAAGTAGTTTCTGTGGCGGAAACCGAGAGATCCACGAAATATATAGTTTTCCGGATATTTCGCATGATCTATTCGCACGTTCTCTTTGTGTAAATTTGCACAAAGAGAAGTGGAAGAGGTGTAAGAAGGCGACGCATTATCGCATATTGTACATCTGAGTTTTCTTTTAATTTTACGGTATTTTATTTCGTATGTACATACATAAAATTATATTGTTTTATAAAATACGCGAATATATAACAAAACACTATTTCGGTTTCCGGCACATATGCCAATTTCCGATTTAATAAAATGACGTAAGTATAATAAGCATACGTTAACTATCTTATCAGATATTTTCATCATACGTCACTTTTTCCGTCTTTTCAAGTTCTTTAATAGTTAAGAAATGGAGTTTTTCGTGACAATTTACACAAAATTAACGTTGTGTATTGTCATCAATTCGCACGTACACATTAGGGTTTCCAAATATTCGTTACTTTCAACTATTCGAATATCAAATAGTAAACGATTAAATGTTCAAATATATTCGTTAAGTTATGAAAAATTAAAAAATACAGTTTAAATATTTTTATATTTCAAAAATAATAGAGCTTTAAATAGTTCAAATTTATAATCAGTACTAAGTGCAGAAAAAAAATATTACCATAATAAACTATTTTAGACAGAGATTATTTGTATTGATTTAAATATATATAATTAAATTTCAGCCATTGAGAAAGAGTACAACTATTATTATTAACTCAACGATATTAACTCGAAAATGTGAGGAATTTCTGGAATTTCGGCAAAATAGTGATTTTTCTACTATTGTTATAGTCATGGCTGTTATAAATAACATTAAAAAAAAGTAGATAAATTCAGGATGTAGACATTTTATCGATACAGCGGTACGTCGGAGATAGTTCTACAATTATGAACGAAGACAAAAATTCGTATAACGAATAAATTATGCGCATGATATAAATCGGTATAACAGTTACATTTTACACCAATTGCAGATGAAGGAAGGCGATGCATAATTATATATAGTAACTATATTAGATTCAGAAATGGGGCGCTATCATTTTTATTAATATTCATAATTAAGAACCACATTTAATTTAACTCGCAAGTCAAGACCATCGACACAATTGGTATAATTTGTTAGTGAAAGTTGTCAATTATATGAATATATTTTTTATGAAAAAGTTTTAGAGTCAAGTTATGCATTAAAATAAATGTAGGTATTTTAATAATTATCATTCAAGTAGGGTAAAATAAAACCAATCTTAGATATATTATAAAATAAAAAAAGTCTCGGATTAACACCGGAAGCAATAAAAGCCGCCGACGTCTGTGCTATATGAAATCTGAAACGTGTGCTATTTCTAAAAAATATCATTATATACTTAACACAGAATATAAACATTTGGTAAATTAAGTTCGGCGTAACGAAAAATAGAAAACGCCGACGCGAAGAAAGCGGACCGGTTTGAAAACAATCGCACGTGTTGTCGCTGATAACGAGTTCGGTGTCAAAAATCGTAAAAAAAATGTGAAACGGATCCGCCGCGCTTTTTGCGGCGCTGTCGTCGGATTTTCCGTTATCAACGGCGTCAGGATAGCGAGAAAATTGCGAGATCTCCCGACCTCCTGACCCAGTTTCGAGTCATGCGATGAACGAATTCGTCGCGAGGATAAGGAATGACGCATCGGGATCGATCGGATCGGAAGGATCGCATCGGATCGGAAGAAAACCGCGAGTTCGCGAGCGCGCGAGTTTTCCGAACAAAGGAAAAGCGCGCGCTCGCGAAAACGCGGCGCTGTTTTGACAGCGCGCGCTCGCTCTCACCTTCTTGAGCTGAAAGTGCTCGGGCCGCAGCGTCTCTTGGATCTCCTGGTCCTGACCGCGCACCGGCGGCTGCGGCGCGCTCCGGAAGCCCTCGAGCACCCCCTTGAACGTGAACTTCTTCATGGTCGCGTCGCGCAGAGAGGCTTCGAAGCGCCCGCCCGGCGCCCGCTCGCTCGCCAAGCCGCTCCGACACTGCCGCTCCGACCGACACCTCCTCGCCTCTCCTCCCTCTCTCTCCTCTCTCCTCGCTCCTCTCTCCTCTGCGCCAATGCGGTCTAATGACAGATCGATACGCTCGCGCGCGCGCAGTCGCCCGAACGAAACTACGCCTCGCGCTCCCGACGGCCGCGGCGCCAAATTCGAATTCGTAAAGCCCGCCGCCGCCGTAAAGACCGACGCGACGTGCGCGCTGTCACGTCGATTCGAACGGTATGCGGCTCGCGAACGCCCGACGAACGTGTCCGCGCGCCCGTCTCTCTCTCTCTCGCCGCGATTCCTGCGCGTGCGAACGAGACGGAGCGCCGTACGCGTCAAACAGCTGATCGCGACTTAATACCGCTCGCGAACGCAGTCGAGTTTCTCTCTTCGTCGATCGACGACTTCCACGTCGATATCCGCAGACTATATCGACGAAATGTCGTTCAGATCCTTCTTCGAGGCGATCAAGATACTGGGGCCGCTAGGGAGCTACGTTTTCACGAGACGCACCAATTTGAGGTTAGTTTCTAACAAATGCAACACCAATATTTCCTTTGATAGACTATAACTTATCAAAGTTGGTAAACCGCATTATATTCGACTCTTTATCCGTCTATAATATACGTTTTCAACTCGATAACGCATTATTTTTTTATGAATTTCCCGCTAAACGTTCAAATAAGCAGCGACTTTTTATTCATCGTGACGTACATTTGTTGCTAGATCTGTTAAAAAATTCTTAAAGATCTGTAAAAATCTATGAGCTTAATTGACAGCAAACAGCATATTGCGGAGTAATCATCACTATGTACACATAAACTGAAATCTACTTCTTTTTTATTACTACACCACTGATATTTATTTTCATTAAATGCAGAAAACATCATTGTGTTTGGGAAGCTCGTTGAGAAGCTAGATAGCTCATGTAAGGTGAGCGTTCTCGAGCGCTGACGTTCAGGCCGCGACGGCTTACAATAAGGGACGCGCTCACTACTCTATGGCAGTGGTCTCCAAAGTAGATATGCATACCCCGAGTGATAATTATACGAGCAAAAACATAAAACAAACAAAAAATTGACAGCTGCAACGCATTCTAACGTAGAAGAGTTGACAGCAGATATTTTGGAAAAAATTGAATTTTTTGCCCAATGTATGTAGTATATATTCAGTGGGTTTTTTTTTATTATTTATTTATTTACAATCTGTTTATACATAAACAATTAATAAAACAAATATTGTAATATTAGTATGTAATGAAAACATCCCATTGGATACCTCTCCATATTTATTATTACAAAATCTAGTTTATTTTATATAATAATAATTTATTTGTTTATACTAAATTTCTACTATACATTTATTATTTGCCATGTCTGTCAGGTATGTCAGATGGTCTAAAGTCGTATGGTGTCCTCATATCTACGTTTCGTTATTTCGTCTTTTATGAATTATATGTCAAGGTCGTTGTGTATTACGTTATTTAGAACATGCCAGGGAGCATCGACTATCATTCGTAGAACCTTGCTTTGGAATCTCTAGACAATGGCGATGGTGGAAGCACAAGCACTACCCCAAAGCTAAATCCTGTATGTCCATACTGGTTTATTAATGGACTTGTACATTAATTACTTGTTTTCCAATGTAATCTGGGATATTCTTCCCATCATCTAGTGCATTTTTCGAAGTTAAATTCCAAGTTCTTTAATTTTAGTAAAGATATGTTTCCACCATGTGAGCCTTCTGTCCAGATATACTCCCAGGTATTTCACCTCTTCTTTTTTTTGTAATATTTTACTATTTAGCGAAACATTTGGGCAGTTCTTTTTATTTAATGTAAACGTTACATGCGTTGATTTTGCCGTGTTTGCTTCCATTCTCCAAGTTTTATCCATTGTTCGATTCCGTGAAGGTTTTCTGAAATGCGTCATGATGAGAAGCAATCACAGCTGTATCGTCCGCAAATGGTATTATTGTTGCTGAACCTATCTTCGCGAGTATATTACGTAGAGTACCAGTCCCAATACACTCCCTTGTGGAACTCCGGAATTGTATTACACCCATACCTCGCTATACGGCCGCTCTTTATACGGCCTTTCGCTATAACGGCCCTCTTTAATTAAGGCACGTTTTCGATATACGGCCTAAAATGTTTCGCTATAACGGCAAAAAAACTTTTTTTCGATGTCGATTTTTTAAAAAATTTAAAAATAGATTTAATTTGCATAATTTTAAAATGAAAGATGAAGCAGCTAGCGCCGATGAGGCCGCATCTAATGGCATGGTGCAAATGCCGCGGGTGATTTTAAGCTAAAACCACTTTTAATATATTTGTCCGAAAATCCAAGGCCTCTTAAAAGACTAAATAAAAATCAATTACCCGTCATATGGAGATCCAACAAGAAAGCTTGGATGACTAAAGCTACTTTAGAGGATTGGTTCAAAAATCACTTTTGCACAGAAGTGAAAAAATATTTGCGAGACAATAACTTAAGCAACAAGGCTTTGCTAATTTTGGATAATGCACCAGGGCAGGGGTCGGCAAAGTGCGGCTCCGGAGCCGCATGCGGCTCTTTGGCTCCTTGAGTGCGGCTCTGGCACAAATATCCACGGGCCAGGGCGCTAATTCTGGTCGAGTGTCCTTTCCATGTAACGTTGAATGTGTGCGTGAGCGTTGACGTAGTACCTGTTTCGTCCGGTAGGGGCGCAGCGCAGCGTAGTAGCATGACAGCTGTCAATCTGCGTATTTGGCGGTTACAGACGGGGCCAAAAGTATGACCGGCGTCAGAAAAGGGTCTGTTGCCATTTTGAAAGAAAAAATGAATCACGAGATATTGGTTTATCATTGCATTATTCACCAAGAAGGGCTTTGTGCGCAGACATTACCGGAAGAAATTAGTAAAGTTATGGGATTAGTGATCACGATCATCAACTCCATTGTAGCTAAAGCTCTTAATCATCGTCAATTCAAAGAATTTTTAGTTGAAATGGAGAGTGAGTACGCTGATCTTTCGCTTCATAACAAGGTTCAATGGTTATCAAGAGGGTACGTTTTAAAACGTTTCGCATCCCTATTGCCAGAAATTGAAGCATTTCTCCTTGAGAAGGGTGTTCACTATCCAGAATTTACAATCAGTGGATCCAAAACTTTCATTTCATGGTAGACGTTATGTCTAATTTAAACCAGCTTAATCGTAAACTACAAGGGAAAGGAAACACAATTTTTTCGATGTTAGAAGAAGTCATTTCATTCGAAAACAAATTATCCCTTTTTGCTCAAGATTTTGAAAGACCAACCTTGTTTCACTTTCCGAGCCTGCTGAAGCATCGCCAAGAAAATAATTTCTCTATTGACAAACACCATTTCAAAACAATAATTTTTAATATGAGGGAAGCCTTTCTCAGCAGGTTTCATTCGTCAAAAATCCTCTTAATGCTACAATAACTGAGTTGAAATTTTCTCCTGTTGGCATTGACATTGGTAACTTTGAAATACAATTGAAGGATTTAAAAAACAAGGAAATATGGAGCTCCAAATTTCAACGTTTCTGTATTGATTTGGAAATATGGAGAAGAACGAATGTGATCTTAGTTCACAACATAAGTGGTCTGCTTTGAAAGACCTGGAGAATGAAGACATGATCATTTTCAACGTCTGGAATAGTATTCCTGACTCTTACGATCAGCTGAAAAACTTGCGTTTGCTGTTCTCTCCCTTTTTGGTTCTAAATATACATGCGAATAATCCTTTTCAAGCATGAACTTTATCAAGAGTAAACTGAGAAGTCGTCTTATTGACGAGAACTTGGAATCATGCCTAAAATTAAAAACTACAACATATAAACCTAACTTACTGAAACTTTTCAAGGAGATGCAAGGACATTGTTCGCATTAAGTGTTTGTCAGTCATTGTCATGGTTTAAATTTATGGATACCTTACTTTCATATCATATTTTATCAACGAATAAATCTTTATTAAGTGTGAAATCAAGTAATTTAATGAAGGTCTAAAATTATAATAAAGGTTTACTAAATTAAAAAACAGATTTGGCTCTCAGAACTATTTTGAATCGTTGTAATGTACATATTTGGCTCTTCGGCCAATAAGTTTGCCGACCACTGCACCAGGGCATCCTACTAATTTATCCGAACTTTCCGACAACTTATAAGGGAAACCGATGGTAAATCTTCAATTAAAACATTTTGGAAAAACTATAACATCAAGGATGCTGTTGACAGCATCAGTGAATCACGGAAGGAATTAAAATTAACAACAATGAACCATGTTTGGAAAAAAATATGGCCAGAATGTGTAAAAAGTACTGATGCAGAAGTTAATTGTCTTCCTGAATTTAGGCAAAACATTTTTGATCTAGCACATGATCTCGACTTTGAAGGTTTGAACGAACGTGATGTGCTTGATCTACTTGAAGCTGATAGGGAACCCCTTTCATATAAGGAACTCATTCAGTTGCAAGCAGAACCGGCATATGATGAAGAGACAGAGCCTGTTGTATCCAAACAGCTAACATCAAAAAAATTGTCAAAAGCTTTTTCCTATTTCGAACAAGGAATGAACATCTTCCTTGAAAACGATCCTGACGTCGAACGTAGCGCTAAAGTTTCTCGAGGAATTAACTCAGCCATTAGCTGTTATTAATCACTGAAGAACGAAAGAGACAAAAAGGAAAGACAAACAACGTTGGATTTTTTTAAGCCAGGCCCATCCTTACTAGCGAAAAATGAGAACGACAGTGATCTGCAGGTTAGCATTTCTTCGTCGTCTTCAGATTAAAGCCATTTAAAAAAAAATATGTATGTATTCATACACATATTTTATGTAACATGAAGTTGTTTCATTTTTGTTTATGGATTATTGTTGGTTTTTGGAGTCTGTTATTATTTTATGTACAAATGTATGTACTTGTTATGTATGTATTTTTGATTTAAATGAAATAAAAAGATGAAATGCATTTTAAATGATAAACCACGTTACATATTTAACAAATTTGGAACCGATCCCATTGAATTTGTATGAATTTGTATTAGAATAGTTGACTCGTTATACGGCTTTTCGCTTTGCGGCCAAGTTTCGTGGAACGTATCTAGGCCGTAAAGCGAGGTATGGGTGTATTATTTTTAAAATATTGTACGGCAGATTTACTTTTATCTTATATCTTATAGAGCACTTTGTCAAAAGCCTGACTGATATCTATGAGTGCAAAGGTGCAGTATCTTTTACCCTCAAAATCATTGCTGATTTTTTTATAATTTAAAAATAATAAAATAACTTGCGTCCAAATTAGTGATCTGGAATTATTCTTTAATATGGCGTTAAATATAATTGTGATAATTTTCATTATTTTTTCCGATAATCCTTTTAGTAATTTTCCTAATATTAAGTTAAACTCCTGCGCTTTTTTTGGATTTGTGTCTGTAAATATTATTTATTTTAATTTAAACCTCTTAATTATTGGACTCGTTTGAAGGGGTGCTGATCTCTGGTGATCTCTGATTAGATAATCTGCGATTTCTTTTGCATCTCTTGCAGTTTCTGTCGCAGAATCGTATGATGTGAATATATATATATAGTATGTTATGGGTTGCTTTAGCTTCTTTCGTAGCTTTCCACAGCACATTTCTTTTTAACGCAATAATTGTTTTTGTGTCAGGGGTACCAGGGTTGCATTTTCGCGATGAAAGGATCGTTCGTGTAATGTGGTTCTTAAACTGAATGCGCTAAAAATATATATCCACGAATAGCTAAGAGCTAAGTTTAATATTCAAAAACAATAAACAACAGTTCAACAAATGCTAATTTTATAACTCGACTGGTCATAAAATGCCGACCCTATAGATAAAAATATTTTTAGCCTGCCCGAAAATTTCTCGAAAAAGTCGAAGTTACATCAGATGTTTCCCAGTATTTGTTCGAGTCGAGCATGTACTAAAATAATGAAATGCCTGATAACCATTAACATATTTCATCAAACTTGAAATCTGTTTTGCATGTTTTTTTATGTGCATATAATACGTGAAGGGTATGTAGCGTAGCTGGGGGAGGGAGGGTCAAAGGGGGCGTGCCTGTAAATTTTTGGCATATTTAAGACATGCATTAAGTTACAGAATTTGAGGAAGGTCAGATTTTGTATTAGATACATAATTGTATGGGATGGTAGCAATGTTGAGGATCGCCCCGGGCGGCACAAACCTAGCTACGCCACTGTATTTTTCTCTTGCGGTCTATTATTTTTTCTTTGTTTATATCTCGGGATGAAATAAAAGAGTAGATAATTTAAAAATAAATTATTGTCACATCAAATGTGATTTTATTAATTTGATAAAATACAGAAAATCGTCCAAAAACTCTATTAAATATTTAAATTAAAAATCTATTTTCTTCGTGGACCACAATAATACTTTCGCGGGCCATCACTTTACAAAACTTTACCTAGCATTGACGGATTGTCGACACCGCCCCTTACCAACTTTAAAAAGTGCTTCATCGAATAGGCGCTATGCCTAAAATTAAATGAATCCCATCGCTCCCAGTAAAAAAACACCAGGATACAAATACAGTAAGTATTTCTGCTTAAAACACTTCCGCAGAAACTGTAAAATTAAAAAGTCTCAATCATTGATAAGAAGAAAGAGTAGAGGACCCAAATTGTACCCCAGTGGTGCTTCAGAATGAGCGAAAAACTCATACGAGCGATGATTACCATAGCTCACATACAGTGGCCACTTAAATAACTTAGAAAAAGCTAACAAGACCGTTTGTCGTGAACTTCTAAAGACATTTTTGACAAACTTTGTCAAATACTTTTTAAAAGTCGGAATATACTAAATCATCCTGGATTTTAGAATCGAAGAACTTTGTCGTCGCCTTTGATATATAATATAATGCCGACGCAAAAAAACAAATAGAAATCTAATAAGATATTTATTAGAACAAAACAACGATTCAAGATCAAAATTCGATATATATTAGTCTTCATTTTAACTAGATTGCTTATAAACCAAAACGTTGCCTCAGATTTTCACTTCGGTTCAAAACTTCACTCAGAACTCTTACTTAAGACTACCATTTCGCTTCTGACTTGAAATATACGAACAGAATAGTTTAGCGCAAATCCGAATCGACCCAGACGACCCTTCGAAATCCGAGAAAAGCATGCGCTTTCACTTCGATCGCCCTATATGGTTCAGCCAAGCAGTTCTGAATATCCAAGACTCGAACTCGACCTTCGAGACGACTTAAGAGCCCAATATCTTTACCGAGCTTTTCTTTCAACTATCTATGACCGTGTAAAATGAATCAAGAATCGAGTTTAGAATGGTTTTAAAATCTACAACAAGTTCAAACAATAACAAGAGATCTACCTTTCGTTAAATAATTGTTTTATTATTGTTTTTCATAGTATAAAATTTAAGTTTTATTCCAAAATTACTCTTTGATTATTGATTAAAGACAGATACGCGAGCAACAGCAAGTATTTTTGCTGACATATTTATGATTTAAAATTTAATCTATCCCCCCCCCCCCCTATCAGCAGCCGACTCGGTAACGATTCGTGTTCGATTGTTATTGAGTGACTGCCGTCTGTCGAGTGATAGTATGTAGTGTTACATTTTTTACGAACGAATAAGAGATTAAGTAAAAATGGGAGTCAATTGAATTACTTTTTAACTCCACCTTCAAACCCGTCCCGTTAATACTGTAGTAACTAGTTCAAAGGTGACCGTCCGATAATTACAAACAATTATTCAAACAATGCGTATTTGATGCGAGATTATTACTGTTTTTTAGACGAGGTTCGAAGTTTTTAAATAACAAGTTTTTATGTTAATTGATGGTTTTCAATTCTGGGTGTTTTGTCGATTTCTAATGGTTATTGTTAAACCAATCTTTATTTATTCAAATCATAGTTCTCGCAAGTGCTATGTTTCGTCTTCTAATGTTATTTTCAAACTTACTGTTATATATTTGGATGCTAATGATTTCAAGCGGCTTGAGGTGCGACACTTTTAATAAAGAGAATCGATTTTTTTTCCCTGGAATTGCACGAGCCCCATCAGTGGAAATTCCAAGACATTATTTTGACCACTCGATTTCAAAAGATTACCAAAGTAAATTACTAAAGAAATAAGCCCATAGCAGTGTTAAAACAATCTGTATTTCTACATTTGTTGCAAATACAAATACTCCTGATGAAATGTGTGATTTATGTAATAAATTACTAGTAAACAGTTCATTGACTCCATCTAAACTTCGTATGCGCTTCGAAACGATATACGCTAATTACGAATAAGAAGACAATTGTAAATATTTGAAGAGTCAGCGTGACTCACTATTGCTAAAATTGAAAATGAAAATGCACCGACGCATATTTTTGCATGTGTTACAGCGTCATACTAATGGTAAAGCTAATACGATTGAAAAGGTATTGAATTGAGAATCATAAATATTAAACGAAAACACTGCTAAAATAATATATGCTTCTAATAATAGTATTCCAAAATAAACGGAAAAGAATGGCGCCTGGCGTGGCATTATGATCGCACGCCACGCAAAGAGTGAGCTGAGATTTACCATTATAAACATTTCGGCTCCCCTCGCTTGACCAATGAAATTAGCAAGTACCCGAGTTTTATTATTACGTGCCTCTACCTACCATCCAAAATAACCAGTGGCTTATCTTTGGGAAAAGTTTTGGAAACCCAGTTTCGCGCTTGGAGCCTCAGAATTTTCAGGGGGCCTCGCGAGGCCTCTAAAACTTATATATATATATATATTTATAAGAAATATTTATTTAGTGAATTTATACAGCTAAGATATTTGCATTAGTGATAATGCTATTTGTGCATTTACATTTAAGCTCCACTATCATCAATGACCCTACATAACATTTTTCCCTTATTTCAACACATTGTTATTTTTTTATGTTTTCAACAAATTTTCATGTGCTCAAGTGAAATCTTAAAAATCCATTATTTTCTAGATATAATTACATTACAATTTATGAATAAACGAATCAGATCACATAATTATTGCTATTTTTACGTATATAATATACACTTAGTATGTATACAGCCCAACTTATGTTTATAGTGAGTGAGAGATAAGAGCGTGCGTTACATGTGTTCCGCACACCCACTTCTTCTCACTCACTCTCGTCATTTAAAACGTGAGCAAAAAAAAGGGAATGTATCTCACCATACGCGAAATTGTGAGGAGGAACTCTGGTCACCTTATATTTCGCAAGCAGCTTATGTAAAAAATACATTATTGAGAATAATTAGAATTCCGTTATCTCAATCTATTATTTCTTTCATTGACGGCATTGTATGGCGATTTCTCCAGCAATATGAATTATATCCTTGAAGAATTATTATAGAATATATTTATAAGTCTAAAATATATTATTTTAAGCTTCTTTGCATTTTATTTGTTTTGAATAAAAATGAAAAACATGTTTTTTACCTCAATTACATTTTGAAATTGTTTAACCACTTCCCAATCACAGTACATTATTAAAAATGACTCAAAAATGTATTGCATGGATCCACCCTTTCCTATGCAGTGGTATAAAAATATGCAGCTGTTGTAAAACATTTAAAAATATTCGTACAAATTTAAGTAACGAATAAAGGCTTCGATAATTTTCTCGAGAAATTTGCTAATTTTTGAGATGAAAATTCACAAAATACAAATTTACGACTTACCTCAAGCATGAGCTTGAAGGAATTAACTCTTAGATGCTCCATAGATAAACAAATATAACAATCCAGTGATCCAATATATTATAAATATGAGGATGTGAGTAGAACTATTTAATTTAATTACTGACAGGATCAAATTCAACATTTTCTGACTACAATTAATCTCTCTAATCGTTGATATTGAATCCTCTGCAGTAATCGTTTTCCTGGTTTTAACAATTCGAAATTAATTATTTCGCATGTTTTGTAGAAAACCATTGCTCCTTCCATCTAGAACTGTCATAAACTATCCAGTTGCAACTTAGTGCAAAAAGGATGGATTAGTTGCCTCGAGAATGAATAATCGCACTTTATTACCTGAGGATAGTTCGTTCTGAGTTTAATCAACATGTCGTGGCATTTGATAAAGAATATCGGTTGTAGATATACTTCCGATAAGAAACATCGTCACTAGTTATACTTGTGATAATTTTGAAGCCATGAAAAATGCATTCAACTCACGAAGAGCAATCATTTTATTTTTATTGAACGCGGGTATCAAGACCTAATCATTCAGCGTTTAAAGGTTATTTTTGGTAAAACTGTTGAATCAAAAAGTATCGTGTAATATTAAATTGACCAATTTCAACAGTAGAACAAACCCTAATCACGATAAGCATAGCGGTCAACGTAGAAAATACTGGTGCTATAGTAAAATAAGTAACGCATCATAGATATGACTTCTAGAGTAAATACAATTTTCTGATTGCTTACCACCTATTTAGAGAAATAAAAAAGAAAACTTTATGAGACAGATATTTTCAGTCTCTTTACGAATTGAAAAGAGCGTTCTTCTAAAAAAAGCTTGGTTTAAACTGAAAAAGTGCATAGCTCTTAATATAAATTACGTTGAAAAGTGTATCATCAATGAAAGTATAATGAACTTAAATGCTAAATAAAGTTTTTCCTTATCCATTTTTTAAATTTCCAGCCACATCGGTGCCATTGTCGTAGGTACAAGTTACGTCTCCTATTTGAAGATCCAAAAGAATGGGTTCGCTCACATGGCAAAAAGCTCAATGGATACCAACCAATTCGTGTGCGAGCCTATCACTCCGATGAAAACCTTGAATGATAATCCTGACGACATAAAAACCAAAATGGAACTGATGATAATGAGAATACAGGCAGATTTCTGTAAAGCTCTCGAAGCTGAAGAGGACAAAGTTAGTTTATCAAAATTAATAGTTTGATTCAAATATCATTAAAAAATTAAAGTGTAAGATATTTGCGTGTAAATATTGTGTGAAATGTTATAAATATACATTTGTATAAATCTTGAATTATTTTGTGCTTTAATTGACACGTTTTAGGAAACAAAGTTCATTATTGATAAATGGCAGAGGGAAGAAGGCGGTGGCGGAATAACTTGCGTAATGCAAGACGGTCGCATTTTTGAGAAAGCCGGCGTGAACATTTCAGTAGTAAACGGCACTCTGCCACCGGGAGCAGTGCAACAGATGAGATCAAGGTATTTGATACAATATTATCTTTATTGTGACTATCCTGATCGTTGAATTTATATTGCAGAGGAAAAAAGTTAAGCGAGGGTAAACTACCATTTTTCGCAGCCGGAATAAGTTCAGTCATACATCCCCGCAATCCTATGGTGCCTACCATTCACTTTAATTACAGATACTTTGAAGTCACTGATTCTGATGGTGGGTTTTTCGTCAATGTAATTATGAATATATTGATATTTATTTCACATTTTTACAGGATCTGTTCAGTGGTGGTTTGGTGGCGGTACTGATTTAACGCCTTATTATTTAAACGAAGATGACTGCAAACATTTCCATAAAGCTCTAAAGACTGCGTGCGATAAACATGACAATTCATACTATTCCAAGTAATCAATTTAAAAATATCAATTGAAATTTATCTTAAATTAAACATAATAACAATTGTTTTAACAGATTTAAAAAATGGTGCGATGAATACTTTTACATTCCTCATCGTAAAGAATGCAGAGGAGTGGGTGGTATATTTTTCGACGACATTGACTCACCTGGAAAAGACGCAGCCTTCAAATTTGTTACATCTTGCGCTGAAGCAGTTATTCCAAGTTATATACCGTTAGGTAGATATTTTATCTCATGGCTCGGAAACAACTCAATCGTTTCCATACCATACATATCACCAAAAAGGTTGTGTGCCTATTCATTTCAATTTTTTTACTTTCAGTTAAGCAACATAAAGATGATGGATATGGATACCACGAAAGGCAGTGGCAACTTCTACGAAGAGGAAGATACGTAGAATTCAACTTGATGTATGATCGTGGAACGAAATTCGGTCTGTACACGCCTGGCGCAAGATATGAATCGATCTTGATGTCTTTGCCTTTAAATGCAGTAAGTTAATAAATATTAAACTTTATTTATTAGCAATATTCTATTACTACTTATTTTTTTAGAAATGGGAATATATGCATATACCTGAAAAAGATTCAAAAGAGGCTCAAATTATGGAAGTATTGAAGACACCCCGCGATTGGTTGGGTATAGGTAAAAATTAATTATATCAATGTTAGATCAATATTGAAAGATTTATAGATATGTACTTTTTATATTTTATTTTTTTATTTTATAATAAAATAACATTAATAAAACATTGATTTTTATTTACAAAGATCATTTGGTTTTTTTTAATAATTGCAGTGCAAATTGTTCAGCTTCGTTTATACTCAATTCGGCTGATAATTCTTCGACCCCGCTCTTCATTTTCTTCATGTGCTTCACTGTCTTCTGTTCTACTCCCCTCGATATCTCTAATTTACGTTTCAAAGGTCTGAAAATAGAAAATATACATCTTAATAAAATAAAAACATTTCCATATTTACAGGGATGTCATTTCAGATTTTTTCAAGAGATTAAAAGTTGGTCAGTTTACGCATTGCATGTAAATAAATAATGATAAGTATGGAAAAATTTAAATCATATAATTTTCTAGCACGTGCCAGATAAATTTTATTTTCACTGGTAAAAATATACATCTAACGGTGAAAATGTATTCCGATATGATTTCACTGAAATGATATATTTAAAAAAATATTTTCAGTATAGATTTGACTGTTTTTTTTTAATTTTCTTTGAGGGATAACCTGAGAATTTCTGGTTGAATTCCGAGACGTCTTTTTTTGATATTTCTATTTCATTAAGATTCATAGCATTTAATTAAATGACATGCACCCACCTGCTCCCCTTCCCAAATGACGTCCCTACTTATTTATTGCAATTAGATAATCAACATACCTATGAACTTCTTCTTCAGCACTAGAACTGTCTTCAGAATCTTTAACATTTTCATCATAATCGACTCCGGAATCATCTCCACTTTCTTCACTGCCAGATTCTTTAGGGCCATATATCTTATCCGGATCTGGCAACCATGACATATCAGGAATCGAATCGTCTCCATCAGATCCAAAGTCATCTTTTTCTCCTTCGTCCTTAACTTTCTTCAACTTCCGCTTGGCTTCTTTGTGTTTCATTCTAATCTTTTCTCTAAACCGTTCCTTATCGAATTTATCTTCTTCTCTCAAGACTAATTTAGCCTGCTCAATATCTATACCTCCTTCGCCTTCATTTTCGTACTCTTTAGCAAGCTCTGAACGTAAATCTTTCTTTTCGTTCAACACAGCTTCTCCTTCCTCATCGAATACAACTTTAGTATTAGCGACGATCTTTTTATTCAAGATTTTCTTCGCCAGTTTTGCTTTTGTTATTAATTTATTTTTCTTCTGCGGTTGTAGCTCCACTTCTTCTTTTTCGCTCAAGTCTTGTTCATCCTCGACGTTATGATCTCTCCGTTTCACTTTCAAAATATCATCGTCTTCATCATCATCAAAAGTGAAACCACCGAATTTTTCACCCTTATTTTGCTCTTGTTCATTATCTTCATCAGATTCACTAGGTTCTGTATAATCGATTTTTTCTTTAATAGGTATTATTTTTTTGTTCTGTTTCTGTATAGCCTTGTTCTTTTCGATTTTTTGTAAAAATCTTATCCTAGGAGAAACGATCAATCCCAATGATCTAGCGAACGAATCCGTGTCCAAAGCATGTATGTCAAAAATCTTTTTATTTTTCATCATAAAAACTGATTTGGCGTATGCGACGAATGCTCTCTGTGCGCTTTCTTTCAAATCTGGAAATTCCGCCAATAATGACTCCATCTTCTTTTGCGGCGACATTAATTTACTTGGATCAATATAAATTCTATTGATCGGTATTTTTTTAGACTTCAATTCTTCTAACATAGCTTCTTCTTCGCTCGGCAAAAGCATCAATAAGCTTTCGCCTTTACCTTCTAATCCTCTCGCCGTTCTACCAGCTCTGTGTATATACGTATTACCATCTTCGGGACAATCCATCTGAATCACCCAATTAACTTGCGGAAAATCGAGTCCTCTCGACGCCAAATCGGTAGCAAAGAGAACCACGTTCAACTTTCTACAAAATTCCTTATAGATCTGCTCCCTCCGTTCTTGATGTAACGATCCATACAGAGCTAACAAGCTAATACCTGGCCGAAGCTTACAAAATATTTCATACATATACTTAACTTGCTTACAACTAGACAAGAATATTATAGACTTTTGCTTTAAATGATTCTTTATAAAAGACCATAGTGTAGATACTTTATTCTCAATTTCGCATACTATATAATTCTGCTGCAACGACACAGGAGTACTCGATTCGGCCTGTTCATGAGGTGCTACATACTGAGGATGCGTTAAACTCAATCTCGCTAAATCTTTCACCGATTTAGTCTGCGTTGCCGAAAACAGTAAGGTCTGCCTTTTGGGTGGCAAATTTTCTATAATCGAATTCATAGCGCTTTCGAATCCCATATCTAAACATCTATCAGCTTCGTCAAGTACCAATATTTGTAAGTTACTACAGTTAAATAAAGGATTTTCATCCATATGCTGCAAAAGTCTACCAGGCGTGCATATCATAATGTTGCATTGATCCATTCGTTTTCTCTCAAATTTTAAATTTTGTCCACCAATGATCAAACCGGCGGAAAAGTCATGATGTATGCCTACTTTGCGCAGAGTTTCAAAAATCTGATACGCCAACTCTCGGGTCGGAGATATTATGAGCGCTCCTAGACCGTCTAGCCTAGTCCACTTTTTACAATACAAATTTTCTAATATCGGAATTAAAAACGCTAAAGTTTTTCCAGAACCGGTTTTGGCAGCGCCAAGAATATCTTCGCCTTTCAATGCAAACCCGATTGATTGTTTTTGAATCTCTGTAGGTGTAACAAAATTGCATTCTTTCAAACCTCTCAGAGTCAACTGAGATAAAGGTATATCTTTGAATGTTTGAATTTTTTCAACGTCAATCTGAAATAAATTAATTTTAAATGGAAACTTCATAATAAACAAGTAAATCATTAATTTAACTTACATTTGTATATTCTTCTTGTAGTTTTTCTATTATGGCGCCTTGAATTTCACCAGTTTTTTTACGCGGTTTAAAAGCATGGTGTTTTTTTGATTTTGTTTTTTTATTGTGGAGCTCTATTTTTTTGTCGGATTCGTTCATCTTGAATTATTTCAAATGCACGCTACAACATATAAACACGTGCCACTACATCTGTCAGTCTAACAGTTGAGTGTTGCTATTCGTAAAAAAATCAAGTACGACCCTTTTAGACATTATAAATATCTAAATAAAATCTAAATATAAAAAATAAAAAGCAAATATTTAATAAAAATGCATATATTAAGAGTGCACTTAAAAAACTATTTATGTAATACTATATTTAATTGTACTGAGGTCATCCATTAATTATTTCTGCTAATTTTTATTTAAACCACTCACATTATTCAACACTTTCTTTTCCCTACCATGTAAACAATATATTGTGAATAACATAACAAACGTCGTATATTTTAAACAAATATATGTTAGAAAGCAGCATCCATAGTTTGTGGTAGTGAAAAGGAAAAATAATATATGTGTGACATAAAAGATCGATAGCTCCCAGTTTGTTTTATATGTATTTGTATTAAAAATGTTCAAGCCCACAAATACAATATGAACTATTTCATTCAAAAGCGATACCTTTATTAGACGGCTTCCACTAAGCAAGATTCCACTGACCCCCCCCCCCCACCTCCTCCCCTAAACCTGTGACATATTTTATGGAAGCCACTCTATCAGATCAGAATGAATAATATTTTATTAAATAATAGACTCATAGGGCCTAAATACTAATGAGCTTGTGCGAGTGTAAGTACTCACTCCAGCTCTTGAATGGTTCTGTAACTTAAGCTGATACCCAGCAGTAGTCTGGCATCTGATTGTATTAGTTGAGGCTTGTTACTGCGCTTGCATGGACCCAGGCAGTGATGTGACGAAAAGGAAGTCTTTTGGAAAAGTCTTTCGTTGACTATTTTATGGTTTTCATTTTTATTTATTAAATGGTACATCTATGTATGTTGTCACTACATTTTCAGTTTTGAAAGAAAAGATTCGGCAGAATCTTGCAATTGAAGGAAATAATATGTTTTTCTTTGACAACATTCAAAGACCGCATAATCAGCAAATATAGACGCACTTAAGCCAGTGCCTCTACATTAGCAATCTTTACGATATGTTTAAAATTAATTAGATGCAAAATCTTTATAGTCAAAGTACATATATAATTCTTTGCATTTAAAAAAATATTTGTCTACAATAAACGAATAAGTAGAAAATTATTATATTCAAAGTCTAATTGAAGAAACAATTTCAATAAATCGCCGATTAAAGTATCGTACATCTTCCGTATAAATATTTTTTTACTCAATTCAATAATAGATGAGCCATTTTTTCTATTTGCCAATTTTATGGAAATTTATTGAAATGGATTAGAATAGAATAATTTTAAAGATAAACTTATTACAAAATAAATATTAAACTATTTGAATGAATTCTCAAAAGTATCAGCAGCTCTAGGCCTAGCATTTTCTCTAAAAGGCTTGCAAATAAACAATTATTATAGCTTTTAATTAATTGATGTAACATAGCGTATTTTTAGCTTTTTATGAAATTCGCTATTTTAGCATTACTCTGTTTTAAGCAATATACCCGGCAAACTTTTAACATAATAAAATTGCAAAAAGTATATATAAGATGTTTTTAGATTTAAAGAAACGCGTGATTTTTGTTATTTTAATATGAAAACAAATACTTATAATGAATATTATAATTTATCGGTAAATTGCGGACCAATATTATACAATGAAAATTTATACGTTTATGATTTAAATATCGACAACACCAGTATAGAGGTTAAATAATAATCAATTGATTAGTTAAGTTAGCGTGTTTTGTTTGAAAGTTAACGCTTTTCGATAGCGCTTTCATTCGATAATCGCTAATTGGACGCGAAGAAGAAGAAGAAGCATCATAAATAAAGTGTCCGTCACGTTGGCAGGCATTGCGGCGATCGCGTCGTGTTGTCGGCAGTGAGGCACATGCGCGAGCGACGAAGGGTGGCGGCGCGGCCCGCAGCTGCGCCCCGCCATGACAGCCGTCAATGAAGGCGACATCTACCACAAGCTCGAGGCCATGAAAGACATACGGTGAGCCCGCGGTCCTCCGAATTACCGTCTCCTCGACCCGAAACTCCGAAACCGACGTCGTTCCATTGCGCATCCCCTAAGCTTACCCTTATATTATCGATGGCATTTTTCCCATTTCGTTCACGCCTTATATAAACGGTTCAATCCTTTTATTGTTTTCCGTTGATACTTTTCCGCGTCAATACTTTTACCGAAACAATATCGATTTTTGCGATTGTTTTCATTGATTATTTTAATTATCAACTTTTAGAAATAAGACGATCGCTCTCGAAAGGCTCAAGCGGAGTATTCTAAACGAAGTGCGCTCCGGCGATCAGGAGGGAAGATGTTTGGCTCAGTACCGCAGGGAGATGGAACTCCTCCAGCAGGAGAAGATGAGTCATGTCGAGGAGTTGAGGCAGATACACGCCGATATAAACGCTGTGAGTAAACTAAACTTCAAAAACAATCTTGAAACCTGAAATATGTTTTCGAGTCTACCAATGATGAGAGTCGAATGTCAATATTATTTCTTACAGTAATATATTATTGATTTATTTTTCAATCATATAATTAGTTTATTTATATTTTTTTAACCCTTTGCACCCAAGATCGATTTTGTAGTTAATAAGGAAAAATAAATACTAAAATTATGTCTATCAAATTTAATTTGACTACATTAGCTCTGTTCTAACCCACTCTTGATTGACGTTTAATATGCTATATAATTTATTCATAAAAATTTACTATTGTAAATAAAAATAAAATAAATTTTAGATGTAAGTTAATCACACTTCAATTTTCATTTTACGCGACTTACAGATTCAAAAGTTAATATTAGGATGTAATAATAATAATCTTGCAGAGACATCATTTAGGAGGGGTGGGGGGCATTTACCCCCGCTTGAATTTGCCCAGAAAAATGCATGTCATTTAATGAAATATTATAAATCTTTATTAAATCGTAATTTTTGCTCCCCCTCCCCCTCCTCTGGATAAATCTGGAAAGACGTCCCTAATTTTAAACCAGAAATTCTCGGGTTATCCCTCAAAGAAAATCTAAAATACAGTCTCGAATAATCCCGAAAATATTTTTTTGACAGTTGCGAAACGTGCATTTGCTGTTCAAACCAAAAACTAACCTACACAAATTAACCAAACCCAACTTGACTATAATTAATTTTAGAACTTTCATAAGGTCGAGTCCAAAATAAAACTTAGCCAACTCAACTCTCAGGGGACATTAAGCGGAAAAGAAGTACAGACGTCGCATGTTGCTCCATAGTTTACACTATGTTTTAAAAATATAATAGTTATTCTTACCGATATTACTACGGACTTCTGATATGAGAGTATTGGTCAGTGTATTCAAACCAAATTTTGGTCAATAGCAGGGCGCAAATATTAAAAAAACGACCACTGACTGCATAACTTTTGCTCCCCCCTCTGGAAAATGTCTAAAAATTCAGTCATTACAACTGTGTGCTTGCGCATTATTTTTAAATACATGAAAAAGACAAAATTGTTGCTTCAGGCTAAACTTATGTTTATTCAAGAGTAACATATCTTTCATTAAAAGTATTACCAAAATGTAGTCAAGTAGATAAATCCGATAAAATCATTTTTAGATGACTTTTTATTGCAAATTACAATTGCCCACTCTTGCTTCTTCTCCCCCCCCCCCCCTTATATTAACATTTTTATATATTTTAGACAAGTTGATTTCTATGTTCCGCCATAAATCCTGTTTGAGGTGGATTCTATATTTAAAATTAACGATCACCCAACAGCTGTCTCTTATTCGGTTCACTTTGCTAACGTAAACTTTCTTGTGTAAATGTTTTGCTTTTCGACACACTGGTCCAATGATTATTTATGATTTACTTTTTTTGTATGTGCATTCCTTTATGTTCGGAATCCAGGTTATGAATCATAATTGTTAATTTCAATCGTCTAATCAATCTTATTGTAGACAACAATATACATATATTGCTCTTCTTAGTATTACTAGGATCATCAGACATAATATTCATTCTGTGACACCACTGGTAGTTATTTATTAGTTATATAAAAACAGAAAAGTTTAATATAGTTAGTTTCATCCTCAAATCGGTTAATATTATTTTACAAATCATTTTAGATTTTTATTAGTTTAATACGTGCAACATTTAATGTATTTTTATCGTTCTAGATGGAGACGGTAATAAAACAAACCGAAGAAAGCGTCTCCCGCAAACTCACAGCCGCTCAACGGCTTCACGAAGACTGGCGGCCGCTCAAGGCCGAAGTAGACGCTCTGAGGCGACGTTGTCTCGGCTTGCAGAGGTTGCCCGAGTTGCATGAGGAAGAAGGCAGCCCCATTACGCCCGAGTTAGTCGCGTTGAATAGAGCCCTTATGTATATAGCGAGTGTGTGATTTCAAAATATCTATATGTATTTCAGTCGTTTTCCTTCCAGCCCAAGCGTAAGTGGTTTCACGCAGTTGGCAGCTCCGGCGCCTCTTCGGCCCATGGTCGGTCCGTATTTGCCGCCGGCTCCTCCAGCTCCGCCGGCTAGTAAGCCGCCTCCGCAGCAGCCGCATCCTCCTCCGCCGCCGCCGCCCGCCTTCAGGTCTGCCGCCGATGATTTTATCACTGTATCCTTGAGGTGTGCATTTTTGTTTGTTTTTGTTTTTTTATTTATTTTGTTATTTATGTTTTATAGGTTTTTTTATTATATATTTTATATTTAATATATGACCACTTAAATTATCTATATTTCCAATTAAGTTGTAATTTGGGCTTTCAATAATGAATTATGTTTCTTATTTTCTTTCTGAAAGCGGCACACAGCACATTATCTCTAAAGCTTATTTTATTATCAGTAGGCGTTAAAAATCATAATTTTTAAAAAGTCTCGTACAGCCGTTTACTTTCTGTATCATTGCAATGTCAGAAAACAATATTTATTACTAATTGAAGACGTAATTGTAAATGAATGCATCTACATTTGAATATACTACATATATATAAAGTGGTTCGGGGGATTATTAGGAAAACGAAAATTGTGCACAGCAAAAATTTTTATCATATATGAACAATATACACAGATGTCAATGTGATTTTAATTTAAAAATATTTTCAATTATACTAGTAATTTACAATGGTATGATACATTCACATTTCCAAATTTTACACAATTTTTTACTTAAAAATAGAGAACAATGTAAAGCAGTTGGAATTAAAAGTAAAATATATTTGACAATCGATCATCTATGTTTAAAATTTTCCCTGTGTGATATTTTCGTTTGTGCAATAATCCGGTCACCGTATAAAGTCATTCAAGTTAGTTAAAAATACTGTGTTTATACGAGACTAGTGACAAGCTTAATAATTTTGTCTAAACAATTTGATAACAAAAAAATACTCATAATATTTACTACTTATTATTAATATTGAAATACCAATATTTTCATTGAGTTAATGCAAATATTTTAGTAAAATATAATGATAAGCATACATTCATTATTCCAATATTGAAAGCCCTTGTTTTAATATCATATAACTATTTTTTATCAAATTTCCAAAGACTTCACATAATTCAATTTTTTTATGTAAATAATGCATAAGAAAAAGAAAATCAAAACTATAAATAAAATAACCAAAATTTCTTCAATATAGATTGTGATTTTTATATTTTCTAGTGAAAAACCACAATTTTTAATACAGTTTTACGTTTCAGTGACTCAAATATAAAAATTATAACAGCTAATAAATTATGCTTATATTTTTTTAATTCTATGTTTGTTTTGATTTTAATTTTATTTATATTTTTTCACACCTTAAAACCTCAAATATAAATAATAGTATGTTTAATTTCATTTGAAAGATCAACAGCTCTTCGTTATTTAAGATTATCTTTATGTATTATTAATTAAAACCTCAAGAGCTAACTAAAAATATATCATTATCATTGAATAAATAATTCCTATTTTTTTCTTAAAATAAAATGTTTTTACTATATATGTATTTAGAAATAATGAACTGAAAATTTTTAATTATTCATTAGGTTATCGAGTACCTAGCTTTATAATTAAAAGCAAGTCTTTATTTTTATATTGTTATGTACATCAATCGTTATTTTTGTCAAATCGCTTAGAATGATAATTTCATGATTACTTTTTAATGTAAATAAGAATTAATGATAATGTATCATTTTAGGTAAGGAAATTAAAATATGTTTCTTACTCTTCTACATTATTGGAATAAAATTTTTGTTTTAGGCAACAACCGCCACCGATGAAGTCGTGTCTGTCGTGTCACCAACAAATACATAGAAACGCGCCGATATGTCCACTGTGCAAAGCCAAGAGTCGCTCGAGGAATCCAAAAAAACCGAAGAAGAAATAGTCTTACCATAGTTCTGTGAATGTTAATATTAAACATTATGTGTGTAGATTTAACGTGGAATATGTTCTTAATAGTATCAATACTTAAGTAGGGAAGCGTTAAATTTTATGTATGTATTATTAGATGACCGCCAAAATACAGACTGATAAATTTGATTATTTGTCGAACCAAACAAAATGACGTTATTCATATTCGTCAAATCTCTTAATTTACAGTATTATATATATATATTTTTAATGAATAGTTACAATATTGTTAAATTTTTACAATAATTGTTACAAAATCATTATTTCGACCGTTTCGGTGCCATGCCAGTTGGCCTAATGACACTTTTAGGATATTCGTCTTAAGTCTGAATACGATACGAGTCTCCATTATCGTTTAAGTAGATTTTTTTAATAAGCCGAAATTAAATAAATTTACTTTATACGCGTACGAAATGTCCAAAACTCAAGTTAATGCGTTAAGGTGAACATTTGCCAAATTTACGTGAAATATATAATTAAATTAATATATACTTATAAATATTTTAACTCGTTGTATATAATTAGTTATCAATACGAATTATATGTATATGTGCATTTCGATTTTCTATTCATGATTTTGATCTGACCTATCATTACGCATAGATTGTCCGTAAAAATACGCATTGAAATGGTTTAATGACTCTTGAACATTTTTATTATCCTTATTTATTTATGCAGTGCTAATTTTACAGTAATAAATAAATGCATTCAAAATAAGGAATTTATTTTTAGAAGAAGATAAAAACTTGACAGATTTATTTTCTTAATTACTTTCACTGCAGTTACTTGAGTAGAATGTTAATAAAATAAAATAACATTTTTGTGATTTATGTTGTTACTGTAAGTTAATAATTGTAAGATATATAATTTTTTTTAATATACCTTGTACATAATATATATATTTTTTTAATTATCAATCCTTTTAAAAAAAAATTCGAAATTAGATATTATATGTATATGTAAAAGTATCCAGTAATCAAAAAGAAATTTGTTAAACATATATGAAAAATAGACTTCTAGAGTAATGATTCCTGAGCAAAAATAAATAATTATCCCCAGGTATTAGCAGTAAATTCAGAATATGTCGGACAATATTTTGGCGAGAGTAACACGTAGAATTTAAAATGAAGTTGAAGAAAATCTTTTGCTTCACCATCCTCATTGTTGTGGGCTATATATCGATTATGGCATGTATGCCGTTTTTTACTCGTCTACGGTCACAAAGGTACTGGAGCTACTGCTGCATTAACAAGAATTGATTAAGACTCATTTTGATTGAAGCTGTTAAAGCATTATTATATGATATGAGTTTTCATTCTACTCTGCTCTCTAATTAAAAAAATGTTTTTTCCCACAGTGAAGTTAATACTTGGTTGTTCGAACGTACACTGTTTTTTCTTAAGAGTCAGTGCACAAATATAAAAACATGCAATCACTGAGAACAAATTTAAAAAATAAATATTACAGTATTAATTATAGAAATAGATAAAATTATAAACTACTCATATGTCAATGCAACGATTATAATAAAAAGCATATATAACTATAATGATACTTCTGGTAATGCCCTTCAGGGCGACTAACCGATGAATAAAAATTTAAGAGCACGCGTCTTTATGCATTGACCGCTAAAAATAAATAGACCAGAAAATTTTTTTAAGACACCGCTGAAATCGGTTTTAGACACTTTTATATTTATCAGATATTATCTTTAAATAAATTAATTTGGCATAAATTGAAAACGACCAGCCTGAATTTTTCGAATAATTGAATATGAGCACAAACGTTGTTTCACCCAGAAAACACAAAATATAACTGAATATTTGAAAGGGTCATTATCAGATTCCGAGAAGAATTTCTCAAAACGTGAAAACAAACATATTGTTGAAAATCTGTTTAAACTACTTTACGGGGCGAAAATATTTCATGTGCTCCGTTGATGTGCAATAAATGTTGATGTAAAAATATAGTAATTTAAATTGGAAAAACACGAATATTATTATAATAATGGTCAAAAGTTGAAATATAACTATTATTTTTGAAACTTCCACGTTAACATGCGCTCGCGTGAAGCAATAAGTTTTTTATCGCAGTGTGCGTATTTATTTTCCAAAATCGGTTAAAAAACACAGTATGTATATCAGTGTTGTCGATAACACTGAATAACACACGATGACATTGATAAACGGTTAATTGCGATTTTTGGGGAATAAACGCGCGCACGGCGATACAAAACTGGGTTTTGAATTTTAAAACGTATTTATGTAGCAAAACGCTGTTGGCCACTTACGCAGACGTTAGGGCCAAAAGCAGATCAAATATTCATAACCATTGGTTTCTGAGCGTGACGTCATTTTAAAATTTACTTAACATATTTATAGATATTCAAATAAGACAAGGTGACCAGATTTTGAAAATATCAAAGGAGGACACTAAAAATAAAAAGATCATTATTGCTGCGAAAGCAAAAAAAAGGAATTTCGAAAATTTTACTAAAAAGTCATGTCTGAATTTTTTTAAGGAAAAATTGCTGCTGGAGTTAAAAAAAATTGTTATTTGGAAATTTTTGTTCAAGGAAGACAATCCTCCTTAAAGCAGGATGCATTATTAAAATTCATTACAATTATCTTTCAAGTTTTTAAGATAAATATACATACACTTTATTATTAGAGTTTGCCCTATTTTGGTTTGTAGGAAAGATATTGACATAGCCAAGATCAACAAATCACTTATTACTTTGACCTCTATCTCTGATGAAACTACTGCTCACTTACACGTTATGTTCGATTAGCAAAAACAAACTTTTTTATAAGCATTATTCTCGAAATTGATTGCCAATCATCAATCGCTTAATGCAGTGTGATTAAAGATAACCTCAGCAAAGCGACTTAAAGTGATAATAATTAATCAGTGTCCTTCTTACAAAATTTAACCTCTGTTTATCATAATTCAAAAAATATGATAATGTTGAATTTTAAAATAAAAGCTGTTACTGTTTTTCTAAAAATTTATTCGAAAAATAAACTTAAAAATAAAATTGTTCGATAAATAAGTGATTGGATTATTGACCTTGATCTTAAAATGTAAATTGAAGTTATTAAAATACGCAATTTACATTTGTTCTGTATCAAAAATATCACTTAACCTTAGCTATACATGGTCTTAAATAATTACAGCAAAACTTTATTAGTATATATCACATCATGTTCAAAAAACAATGAGAACATAATCGAACGAGTAGTAATAACTTACACTATTTTTTTAATTTGTAAATTTAAACTAAAGGATAGGATGCGGAAGATGCGATTCCGCATTGATTCTTCATGTTTCTTGCCATTTTGATGTATCCGTTCAAACCCCAAGTTTCGCCCCAGGAATTCTTTACCAAGTAATAATCGTTTCCTTGCTCGTCGGTTCCAAAACCTACTGCCAAAACACCATGATCCAAGTTGTCCGCACTGCATTCGGGCTCGATATAAACTCCGTCATGGTAGAATTGGAATGATTCTTGAGAAGCGTCGATTGCGACAGAGACAGGTCCGACTGTGGCGATGGCCCATGTTAAACTTTTCTCGTTGCCCTCGGGGATGTCTGTGAAACCGGTATCATCGGCGCCCGAATTTTTGACATTATATCTGCACTTATCGTCTTCGGCTTCATACGGATAGCTCTTTTCAGTGTCAATGCCTCCGTTATCCTTGATGTATTTGAAAGCGTTGTCCATTAATCCTCCGTTGCATCCGTTGTTGCCGTACGCTGTGGAGCAATCTACCAAATTTTGTTCGGATAACGATATCAAAACGCCAGTTTTACGGAAATGTTGTCCCTCTAAAGCGCCAGTCTGCAAACAATGTTTTAGATAATTATAAAAAATAACAACAAAATAACATAATGGCTAATAGAGATTATTCTTACAGCACTGAAAGACCAGCATGATCCACATTTTCCTTGATCCTTAACAGGTGTAACTGCACCCTTTTCCCTCCAATCGACGTTGGTTGGGAGTGTTACATGAGCAGGCATGAGGAAAGTCGAAGGCTTCTCACGCTTGATGGAACTTAGCATTCTAATAAAATATGATTATATTCATTAGTAAAAGTAATATAAAAATTAAAAATTGATGCATGCAAAACAATAGGGACCAACATTACATAAAAGTAGCAAAATTAAAAAATAATATTTAAAGTTAGATTATTCAATCTTAAATATGTATCAACAGCTTAAACATGACTGTTGAGAATAATTATTTAAAAATAACCTATTCCTTGCATGTGACTTTTCATTTGCACAAATTCATCATCAAACACTGACAAGTCACCTTTGGACGGAATAAACTTTAGAACGTTACCGAGAGTTCTACTGTCAATACAAAATTTAATTATTTTTACATACGAGGGGGAATTAAATATGAAAACTGTGCAATAAAAATTAAAAACATGGCCCAGTATTTTTAATTTTGGCAACACTGTTACATATAGTGTGTAGAGTGGCTGACACGTGGCAATACGAACCAGGCATGCAACACAGCAGTAGCTGCGGCATTTAAGTGGAAAAGTGTCGTCATTATTTTTTTAAATAGGGAAGGGGTGAAACCTATTGAATTAAAAGAATGAAAGTTTAGAATGGTGAAGCATGTATGTTGCTCTGGCAAGCGCATGAATGGACTAGAAAATCGTCAAGTAAGAGTGAACGAAATAGTATAATTTTTTAAATGGGTCATAGACTACCACATTGTACATGATATGTCTGTCAAGTGGATAACATAACCATAAGAATTGAAAGAATGCCGTATGTAGCCTGCCAGGTAACATCTAATATGCTCACCCTCAATAATTTAGGCTGCTCAGTGATGGGAACTGGACTAAAATTGCTTTGACAGCAAAAAGTTCAAATTTTTATGTTCTCTTGGCAAAAATGAAACAAGATCATTTCTCAAAAGCTTGAAAAAAAAAGTTATTATTACAGTAAACCATATTCTCCACATAAATGTATTTTAAATATTCTTTGATTTTTTCCTTTTTAACTTGAGAAGGTATATCAGTCCAAACAAATATATTTTGAGGAAATAAATTAAAAATGTTCTCCGACCATAGATCTAGAGATATTCATAGATTTTCTAAGTGATAGAAAACATTGAAGAGATTAGAAAATTGTCTTTTGTACCTTTGTCGTTTAATAAATTACGAGTGAAAATGAAACAAATAATTGAAGCCAAACCCGCTACTTTTCTTTATCGTGTATTAGAATCAGATGTTAACTGAGATATTTTTTATTCAATATTTAATTAAACGCTGAAACGAGTATTTTTTCGACTATATGCATTTCTGTCCAGTCACCAGAAAAAATGATGAGTAACGAATAATATTAAAATTTAACACAATAGATGTTATAACATTAATAATAACCATTTATCATGTTCACAAAATATAAAAATTTATCACTTAACAAAAGCAGACGTAACTGACTAATTAAAACAATTAATTGCAGATATACGTTAATGACATTTTTATCAGTCATTATTCACAAATTAAGATAACGCTAACAAAAGCTTATGTTAAAACAAAAACTGACCCATAATGAATAAAAATATCGGTGACTAAAACACATGGCTTTGCAAATCACACGAGCGGTTAGTCATGATCATGTCAATTTATCACTAACTGAAATGATTCAATTACTCAAACGCCTTGTCCAAATATTGACCTCATGATTCATAAAGACGATCATTTGACCGTCCATCACAATAAGATCGAATTATGCAGTTAAAAATAAAAACATTTTTATAGGGTTTCGTGTTATATTTATGTTACAAAAGGGAAAACGAAGCCAGTCAAGAGACTCACCTTTTGCTGGTTCTGTTGAAGCCGTTAAGTGTTTTTATGAATTCGTAATGCAGCATATCTCCGTATTTGTTCAGTTTCTGCTTGAAGCTGACTTTGCCCAATTCGAACAGTCTGTTGTGCTTGGCGATCTTGTGTTTGTTTTGCATGAAGATCTTCATCCTCAGCTTTTCTTCAGTCTCACTCTCGTAGCTTTTGGAGTGTTGCAACTGATGACAATATTTAAATTAGCAACGGTTATGACCTTATGCGAAAAAATTGGGTTAAAAGTTAACAACAAACAATCGCGCGTCATGTTCTAATCAGACGACAGGGTCGAGGGTCAGCTTATCGGAGGGGTATAACCATAAACATTGCATCATCTACGAACGGCTGCTAAAACCAGTTTCTCCTATTGAAATTGTTGACACGAGTTTATAAAGAGATGCATTCAGTGAAAGCGAACGTTATATTTAAGTATGACGAATTGTCTAGGATTTTTACAAATTTGGCAAACGTACTAATTTAAGAGTGAATAAGCTAAAATAGAACAAAGACTAATTACGCAAAAACTTAAGGCATAAAATGTGATGTTGCAACAATAACAATTAAAAATTATTAGTGATAATAAGCAATTAACATTAAAGTTTCCATGAACAAAGATAAATGGCAAATAATAAAGAATAGTTACTTTAAACGTATGCCATTCCTCCATTACTAGATCGATGAAAGACACTGCCTGGGCTGCTGCCAGCAGGCACGCCAGAAGTACTAAGAACCTCATATTGACTCTGAAAAAATAAAGATATTATACATAAAAAGTTTATTATAAGAGATTTTGTTTTGCTATACAAAAAATGTTTATCGTTCCGATAATGATGACGTGAATATGTTTGTGTTAACATTTTATAAATATTGATTCGATTGCTTCATAAGTTTATTTTAACTGACATTTTCGTTGATAGTGAGTTATAATATAAGACGACCAGACATCTTTCTTTGTCCTCCACGAACAAAAAAAATATTTTTTCTGTCCTTTGATATTTTTAAAATCTGGTCACCTTATATAATAGCCATTAGACTATATTTCGTATGCCCTTTTAAATCTGCAAGAATGTGTGGTACCAGCAAGTGAAGAAAATGTTGACTGCGGTTTTCTATACAAGTCAATATATAATTTACGATAAGAATGTGTTGAGCTATAGCTCATAATGTACTCTTGCTATAAATATGTTTCGACAGTTAATGATTGTTTTATGTGTCAGTGGAAGAAATAGGTAAGACATGAATTTATTTATATTAAATCTTATTTTAGTATCATAAAAATATTTAACTATTTCTAATGAAATATGGTATTTCCAATTTAGGAAATTTCCTAAAAAAAATACCTTTACCTAGCATTAGGCAAAATAATATACATAATGATTCAGCTATAGTTTTAGAATAACTAGACTTTAATTTTACCTAGTCTTTTCAAAAATTGAAAAAAAATATATAAATAAAGAAATACATAAAATAACATATTCATCTGTTGAGTTTTGACATATTTATATATTAATATGCAAATTAACTTCTTATAATTCTTTACTAATAAAAAATAAAAATTACAGTATTTTCCAAACTTAAACGAAATAAAATATACCCTTTAAATAAATAAATTATATTTTAAATTCCAGCCACAATAAAAGCTAAGAAATATTAAGGGCATATTTTGATATAATCAAACAAACTATTTGAGAATTTATTAATCTGATTAAGGAGTCGAATTATTATTATGTTACTCTTCACGGTTCGAGTATAATTATTCTTAAATAATAAAATATGAATAATTGTATTTTTACGTTTGTTTGATAAAAACTAGTCTTATGTAAATTATTATGCAAATAAGTCTCACTATAATCGTTAAAAAGTAAGAAGTCAGATGATATGCAATTTTCCGAATTAAATTAATTAACAACAGCAACGCGAAAAATATAATACTAGAAATAGTAGTTAATAAAAAAAATAATCGAGATTTTAATTTACGAGCAAATAAAATACAAAGGATGAAATGCAATATTCGAAAGTAAAAATCATATTGAATAAAAATGGCTGATACCGACGACAAAGGAATAGAATTTTGATTATTTTATGCAAAAGCAAAACTTTTTATATAAATAAGCTTAAAAAGAACAACCGTAAAAACAAAGGATTTTACTAAAGGCAACACATTTTTTTTTCATGAAACAAACATGGCCGTAAACTTGATAGCAAAACCAACAACAAAGCAACGTACAGTTAAGAGACGTGGGCATAGCAAAAAAAATCACGCGATTCGCTCGTTAATGAAAAGTATCGACATGGGCAATGGGCATGTAGAATTAATTTGTAACGCGGGTTATCTATTGTCCGGTCACAAGGCCTCGCCTAGGATGACGCAAGGAGCTGCTTCAATGTCAAAGGAGAGATTTTATTTTAAACGACGACAAACGGCGACTGACCGCTTTCGGCCCCGACAACTCCTTTTAAATATGAAGCCTGCGACGCAATTGTCCGATGAAAATAGGTTCGAGGAAACGACAAATCGATCGATCGACGGGGTCGCCAGACGATGGCGGAGCGGAAAGGACCGAAGGTCGAGGCGCATATAAACCAGTGTTGTCTGGAAAAGATAACGGTTACTCACTTTTGTTCCAAAACAAGAAACGGAAAACACGAAACAACCCTACGCTCGAACGACGGGCGCCTCAATGATTTGATTTCGGGTCGTTCGTGCTATTTATCTGTAACGGAAATCACGATTGCCATACGCAAAAAAGATTCGAATCTACGCATTCTCAGATTTACATTTGAAAGCAATTTAATTATTGAAGCAAAGCATAAATATGATATAAATAATTCAAGTTTCGATAATCATAATTTAATTTAAATACACAAACTAAATAAAGCAAACGTAATTGAAAAATAATATAAATAGTAATAATAAAGTGATAAAAACTTGATTAGTAAACCATATGCTAAATTAAATATATTTAAATCACATGTTCTTAACTAGTATGTCGCATCTAATTTTTTTTATTATATACAATGTTTAATATATTGGCTATCCCGATCGCAACAAAATATATTGCATTGGCTTGAAATCTCTGGCTCATGAGCCGTATACGGCCCACGAGATCATCTGAGCTGGTCCGCTACATACGAGGGAGCTAATCGTCAAGAGTCTGAGGTCAAATGTAAAGATATACGATACAATGAACATAATAAATATTAACCATTTGGTAGTTGTCTTTCGTGGTATATCTGTAAAGTTTGAGACACGAAAGAAACTGCTGTTACTGAAAGCCATACATGGTACTGCAAGATGGGATGACTTATTTTAACACTTGTTTTATCAATAAAAAAATGAACCAGCAAGTTAAGTGATCTTAAGTGGCTTCCTTAAAATAATGTCAGAGTTTACGTGAAATTTTGGATCGCATCCGTATTTGAATCCTAGTGCTGTTTTTCTAGGAGCGTTACGATAAAATTAATTTTATTATTAACGTATCTTGTATACAATGAAGCTTTTGTTGAAGCTGCTATGTGGTGGTGTCGACAATTTGTCGATGTTCACCAATTTTCAGCTGCTCAAGAGAGTCACCATTCTTGACCGTTGTGTCGATTACGTCAGTGCTCGAAAACGCCCATTTTACGAGTCATTTAGCGTCTCAATGAGCTTGCTAGCCACAATGATGTTTTTAGCTACAGGTAAGAGTAACTGAAACAATTTATGTGAAATGGTGCACGTCTCTTACGTGAGATGTGCGCTTTTTAATATTAATAATAATGTGTATGTTTGTATAAATATGAGCTGATGTGTAATGTTTGAATTATTTTCTCTATAATGCCGTGTAGAAGAAATCTTGTAAGTAACGTTTGTTAAATTTATAATAAATAAATATATATTTCTCACATTTGTAATGAATTTTATAAAACCGAATCGACAATTTTACTTCTACTAATATTGTAAATGGTATTTCCGTCATCCCTACTAGATTCAGACAAGTATGTCATACATTAAACAAATTGACACAATGCAAATATATATGTACATACATACATACTATGTAAATGGATATAAAATATTTATGAAAGTGACAATGATTTTGCGTTTTCAGAAACCTTAAGAAAGGATTCATTTACCACAGTCCAGGACAAGTAAAGATGTTATTTAAATGAATCGTCAACATAAAATAAATTACGATGTGAAGCTAAATATTATTACACTTTATTAATATAGATAATACCAATAATAAAAAAACCTCTACGTTTTCTTTAGATTAAACATTACCTTTTATAATATTAATAATGCATACAAATTTTACACGCTACTAGTTCAATAAATCCTCGATATTTTTTCCGTTAAGATAGTAGCTTATTATATATTTAATAAAACGCTTCTATAATATATTTAATAAAATATGTATTGAAAAATGGTATTGTTATTTTTTAAATTAGCATTTTATAATTCACTTATCCACGCACTTTTGTAGAATACATTATAATATGTAATTTATAAGTAACAGTAGTGTTTTTTTACCGTATTAAATAAACATATTTTATAATTACAAATAAAATATACACAAATAACATCTTTCTGTTTTACTTCATTTTGAATAATCTTGTCTTTATACAATGAAATATATTTTTTAATAATCTTATTTCATCCTAATTTTTATTTAGTATCCAATGTAAATCTAATATAAACAGTTAAAAATGTAAATTAATTGTAAAATTTGCGTGTTTTATTATAAGTCGCATTTATGTTGTCTAAAAGCGTTGATAAATAATACAGCCATTAAATATATTTTAAATAAACATATTATTTCATCATTAAATCAGTCTTATATTCGTTGCTAATGTTCCATAAAAACGCTTTTTGTTACGATAAAGATTACTGCATTTTTAATTATTGTTGCGTATAAATATACATATTTATATATTATCATAAAATTATTATATAGCAATAAAAATTTAATTGAATTGAAATTTCCTTTAACGATGAGAGTTTTTTTATTTATATTAATATACTCTAAATATATAATATTTAAACAAATAAAGCAACTCGAAATGTATGATATATAATATCGCACTTTTCCAAATCTTACACTTGTGTTGTTAGATTATTTACAAAGAAAATTATGAAAGTTTACTGGTAATAATCTTGAACGATGACCTATTACAAGTAATCATCTCTATTTATTATTTAAAATTGAAGTCTTGTAGTATTCTTTCATATAGCAATTGTATATTTATATTTTATTTTAGATAAATATATTGATGAATTATTATTAAATTGCTACAGGTTCCATTATTTTAAAAGTTTTCAAGAAAATTATGAAAAGTATTAATCATCTTAACCCATGAACTATCAATGTTGTTATTAATACTATCTACTACTAGATTTGATAAATTTATCTAGTCTGTTTATTTAAAATTCATTTAAGCCATTATTTATACATACATATGTATACTATGTAGAGAAAAATTTCGTTTGATTCAAAAAGGATAAAAATGTTTTAATCAAACATAAAAAATATAATTTCCATATAAAGTGATATGACGTACAACTTTTAATACTTTTGTATAAGCATTGTAAATGAGATAAGAACATAAATATTATGCACAGTGACAATTCATATCAAGTTTCCTCCCACCTCGTGTTACATAGATAAATAATAGATATGTATATAAAGAAAATTACGATTATTAATTTTCGACATTTTACAATATAAGTTATTTACAAAATTTAATTAGGCCTAACATCTACAATATTCGTTTAAGTGAGTTATTCTATATAAAAGTTTTTAAAAAAATTAATATTATTAATCAAAAAACTCTAATCGGCGATTTGTGTTTCTATACAAATAAAGAATGTTTCAATGCCGATATGCGTTTTCAATTATATCATTATTTATTTTATTTATTATAATTAGCTTATTGCAATATGACGCTTTACAACGAGGTAAACACAAATAATAAGTAAGTAGTGAGACCCTAGTCTTAAATCGAAATTTGTAAAAGAATGACATATATTTTAATAATTATAAACTAATATTCCAGCTTACAATAAATAAATGTGTTTGACTTAGCTCGGTTGTAACTAATTATCAAGGTAATCATCCGTCAGATTAGAAAAATGTAGGAAAAATTAATACGTGATGATAGACAGGAATTATAATTATAATTAGTCACTAATTCGAATCTTTCAGACACGATAGAAATTGAAAAACACTTAGGTTCATATATTATTCGAACCCATGTCTTTAAGGTATCAATCTCCGACTTATACCATTGTTATATCGTCTTCGTAATTATACGAATAAATGTATATGTCTAGATAGAAAAAAAAACATTTTTTTAATGTTGATATTAAAAATGTGATGAGCCTTGAATACTAAAGAAAAAACAAAAAGATCCAATTCGTACCTTTTCGTGTATGATTTCAATGTCATAATTAATATATAAGCCATGTCATAATTAATATATGTTTTCATTCAATGTCATAATTAATATATGTTTTCCTAATTTCTTACTAGTTAAATACATTTTTTAAATAAAAAGTAATAGAAAAATCAATAAACTAAATCAATTTGTAATTAATTAAATCACAACTGAATTTTAGAATGATTACTAACTATTATATTATGTACAATACTAGCATACATACGACATACAAAAATACGAAAAATCGTAATCAATTCATTACATATATTGTGTTTTGCACTAATAAATGCATATGAATTGTACATTCCTTATGTTTTATTTATTCCTTAAATATTAATTATTATTTAATTCTGTTGAATTTGATAGATAAAATTATACAGAATTTCCTTCCCCGTTCTTGTATGTTTTATTTCTTATCCTTTTAACATCTTATATATAATTGTTCTAATCTATTAATAGTTACAAATTAAAAATATATATACAAACCACTGCTTTACTTAATTAACCACTTCTCGGAGAATAGTGCTCACAGAGAGCGTGTTATTTGGGGTCTACTGTATATACACAGTACATACGTGTATATAATTTTTAATATAACTATTTTGTATAATTGCCATTATGACACACTGGGTAAATATGTCTAATCATAATTGGCAGATTTTTAAATAATACATAATAAATAAATATATAAATATCTGGTGAGTATAGGGAATGTTCAAATGTCAGTCGGGCATTGTGTGGCATTGTCGTGCAAGAGAAATTATTTCTTATAAATCTACTAATATGGGGACTAAAAGTCGCAGTTTTAATGCACCTTATCGATTTATTTACAAAAATACGCTGCGATATTACTTTCGGCAGGATTAAAAAATTTTAGTGGAATTGTTTGTAACTTTATTTTTTTTCCAAACATTGTGAATATCATTTTGTTGTAAATTATACACATAGAAATTGCTCGCTTGTGTCTCGTAAAATAAAGGTAAAACGAATAAAAATAATGAAAAAACATGAAAAAAATAGATATTAAAATTTAAAAGGCCTAAGATAATTAAGCTTTATGTTTTTTATTATATCATGATCAATTGATAATACAGCCATAACAAATTATTGATAAAACAATAATGTATGTAGGTATTGAGATCAATATAATCAGAATAAAATTTTTTAAAAAGGATTATACATATATATTTTAAGTAGTACCCGCAATAATTAAAAATTAATGTAAATCATTGAAATTTTCGCCATGCAGTCAAATAAATTACAATAATTTTGGAAATGTTATTTGGCCTGATAAAATCCTAAAGGGATATATTTTATCTTTAAATAAATATTTGTTTAAGCATATAGCAATGTAAATAAAAACAAAAATCAGATCAGGACAATGGCAGAACTGCACAGTTTAAGAGTGTGAAGCATTTCAAATTAGTATATAAATTTGTAAAGATTTATCCTAATTAAAAATAAAACGGTGTGATTTAGAACTTTAATTATACTTTTATACTTAAAAAAATTGTATTATTTTATATCTAATTATATTTAAATTAAGCATGGAATTATTCGTTAAATATTCCTACATTTTCAATTTTCATAATTCGCAAGAAAATTTTAATAATGGAAAAAGTTGTGGGGTATGTATTTAATAAGTTTGCATAAAAAGTAGTACAGCGTTTTTTTAGAAATTTACTCGTTGTCAAATTACTTTTATGTTAATGTTGTTTTAGGCTTTTTAAATGTGTAATAAGCTATGGACGCATTAAATACGTCTGAAGACCAACTATCTAAAACATATTTTTTGTTGGCAACACTAATTCTCGATAGCTGTCAGGCGCTATGTCTTCTCCTTCGGGACCGTCGCAATATGGAGTTCCTGCGAACGAAGTTAGGCGATTGCGCGAAGAAGCGGCTGCTAGAGCCATTCGCAGGCAACACTTTATCAAGGAATCCGGGAATCCGCACAGAGGCCCCGGCTATATTGTATGTATACACGTCTTATATAACCTTAACCCTTTGACTGCTAAACAATGATACATCGTAGTTCGTGGACGTCCTAATGGTCGAAGTTGTAAATAAATTTAGAAACCTGTTTATGCAGTGAAACAATTTTTTTATTTAATTTTGATGAATACATGATGCAGCTAAAAGAACAAGATTGTTTTGCACTAATATCAAATATCCTAATCGATTTCTATTAACCTAATAAAGGTAATTTTCTTATATTATTTTTCAGTTCGACGAATGCGTTCAAAGATATGTATCGATGAAAATGTATCAACATGACCATTTCAGACCATCCGCCACCTCTGCCAAGTGGGGCTTGGCACTTCTCTTACCATTCCCATTATTTGGTTTATTAGTGTGGAATGACAGGCGAAACAAGGAATTGTCATACAGAACTGGTCAAATCTCTTACAGAGACAGAAACTTCAAATTGCATCAATAAAGAATAAGTGTTATCTGATATTATTATTTCAATATATATTGTTAGTTGCTGAATACAATAAAAATATAAAAAATTACTGTTGTTATTTTTAATATTATCATAATTTTTATTTGTCAACATTCTTACAAAGCTAATTGTATCCCTCGCCTCGGTCAAATTTATTATACTTACATCCTTTCTGAACCCTTTTTGTTGTTATAAAATAAATGAGGACATCCATCTTTTGTGGCTCGGGAAAGAGAGTGTATGCAGTCGTATATCTACCAAAAAATATGAACACTTGTGAAATGGGTCAATCGACAAAGTTGGATTATATTGAATTTATATGGGTCAAATGGGATGCGCTTCGTTCATCAAGGTGATGTATAATGCCTCTAGGCGAAATCCTAAGCCAAATGATCTGAGGGTGCTTTTTATATTCCGAAAAGGAAGGTACCCACTTTGTCGACGAAACAGTGAAGATGGTAGACTATAAAAAAATCAGGTGGGTTCAAATTTGTACTGTAACTTTAAGCATGTTTCCGCACCCTATCATCGGCCGAATAGTCAGTAATGTGTTTTTATCAATGCATTATGATGAGATAAAAGAATTTAATACCGTATTAAATTATTACAAAATATATAATATACATATATATCTAGGTCATTCTTAATAAAAAAATCGATCGCACAACTCGACGAGCAAAAAAACTTATAGAAGTGACCGAAAATGTAGACTACGACAAATTAAACCACAAATCCATTAAATAATTCCATGATTTTTCGTGTTCAAACAGTAATGAATGTTAAAGAATTGCAAAAAAAAACAATAATATTTCAGGTATTACTGTATATAAGTGTATACAGTTTTAAAAAAAAATATTTCTTGTTTTAGAATTGAATATTTAATATCAAAATTATTTTTAATTATTGACCTATGTGTAATACTTCAAAAAACATTTGGTTTGGAAAAAATATAACATATCTTTAGTTATATATGAAATATGATGATTCAAAAGTGATGCGTTTTTTTGCACGCTAATGTGTACATTATTATGTGCACTTAAATATAAATTTGAATCATCCCTTAACCTCGTACAGAATTGCATGGCTGATTTTGTTCCTGAGATGATAGCGAGGAAATACCTTTAAAAAAAAAACAAGCGAAAGAAGATTCTAAAAATATCTGAGATAAAATAATTAGTGATATATTCAGCGGCTTTAAAATATTTAAATAATTTTATACAGTAAACCCTAAAAAAATAAATTTTAATAGACAACATTTTCTTATAGAACACATAAAAAATATTAAAAGAAATTATTAAGTAAAGACAAGTTGATATCCAAATTAAATGTTGTATGAAAATTAAACTTTTTGTTATATACCCAACATCAACGCCTCATCCCAACTTATATAAAATAATTAATTGGCACCTATTGCGAAGTGGCAAAATTAATTAATATTATTTTAGTAACACCTGTATCTACAGCTGATGCCGAACGCTGTAACACTCTAAAACGTATAAAAATACTTTTAAGAAATTAGACTGGTCAAGATCGCTGAATTCTCTAGCCGTACTAATTATTCATAAAGATTATTCACAAGAAATCCAACATTTTGTCATGAAACAAAGAAGAGCAGAATCTGTTCTATAAAACAGAAAATACATGTGTCTGTCACAAGAACTTCCAAACGGTGTACAGTAGCTACGTGACATTTGCACATGTCATTTTTAAATAAACAATGCTATTTTCAACTTGTAAGATAAACTAAACAGCGACGGGCTGACGACAGATTACGTCCAATAGGTGAAGACAAGAGACTAAAAATATTGTATACAGGCAAGTAATAAAATAAATTTTGAACAGGACTAATAAAAGCATTTATAATGCATAAATAATTAGTTTGGCCCCGCACATAATACTAGGATTCTCAAAGATTACAATAAAACGGCAATGATGGTATTAGTACATGTCTCGCTGTGTAGCACTACTCAACGTAAAATGTAATACTAAAATAATATGATGCATTTTATTAATGATTTTTGGTGTCGTAGCACTATTAAGCGTTAGCTACGGAAGCTTCTATAACAATGTTTAAAATTTGTAACCAATTTTTTTAGTTATAAATGTAGGCTGATTTTCACTACACATTCATTACTTCATTAAAATCTCGGTTGACGTTATACCATGTTTTAATCACAAATTGATAATACAACCTAATGATATTATCCATTTTCAAACCTAAGATTTTAATATACAATTTTTTACAACACATTACTTAATTTATTTACTTGAATTTTTAATAAATATTTATAAAACAGATATACCATGTACCGATACAACACAATAAAAGGTTTTTGTATATTACTGAGATATACACATATAAAATACTCGACAAATTCCATTAAAATAATAGAACGAAAAATAATAAATTAATAAATAAAGCATCACAAAAAATAGGGATTACTTTTTTTGTAAAATAAAATAAAGTTTAATACATTATACTTTTTATTACTTATTAATAATTAAAATAAAACTTAAATTTTTCAATAAATATAATACAACAAATTCAATTAATGTCATCTAACATTTTATCGCGTGTGATAACAGTCTCGTCGAATTTTACCATGTATGTGGTACCTTCATGCCAGTGGGCCGTAACTTTGGCAGGCTGTAAATAATAAAACATATTTTTAATAAAGATAACTTTATGAATTAACAAAATTGTACAATTTAATATACTCACGAAGCCACTCTTTGTAAGAACAGCCTCGATAATACCAGCATTGAAAGTGGCACAGTTCAGTGTACCCTTATCTTTTGGAACACTGATGTATTTATTGACCTTAATAAAATATAAATTAATTTATTTGCGTAAGTATTATATAATGAATCGATTGAGAATTATACCAATGCCTCTTTTTCCATGATGTAGAAAGTTCGATCGTCGTCGTTGGCTCGTTCTAATTTATCAGCTTCTCGACCAAATAAAGTCTATAAATGAATATACACTTATAGTATTTAGATCAAATTATAAAGTAATCATGAGAAATTAATTTACCTTCCACAATGTAGAGCGTATAAAATTCAACATGTGCAAAAATTTTCTTTCACGTTTACTATTTCGTTCGCGAACAAAATATAGATCTATTATTCGACTGCCAACGTCTTGTCCCATTTCTGCCAATCTGAAATATTTATAATTATTTAGATTATGTTTAAAATATTTTTCAAGCATTTTTAAAAAAATGCATTTAAACAAACGAGGAAATTAATATCTAAAAAAAACATAATGACCAAGAATGAAAGCATAATGACCATTAAAATCAGCATTTAATCCAAGATCCAGTTATATTATCTATGTGGCACAAAGTGCAAAATTTGTTATTATAACGAAGTCGCACTTTAGTCAGTAATGAAATAGAAATATTCCGTATACGCCGTACTTATACCGCCTTAAAAAGGTTTGATTATATTTATCTTAGAATAATTAAAAACTATAGCTACGTGGTAGGTGAGAGCATTTAAATAATTTTTTTTTAACAGTATTTCATTAGAAATAGCTAATGATATTTTAATAACATTTTATTGTTTTTATGGATTTTTGATATCAACGGAGAAGATCATTTAATTTACTTGATATTTTTATTAAAATAATCTTATAGAATATGGCTTAAAATAGATTAGATCTGTTATTGATTAACATTGATGGCATTGTCGTTGCGATTCACAAGCATTTTTCAATGTTTGTGGTTTTTAAAAATTTAATAAATGAAATTTCAATGCCTTAAAACACAATTTTAAAAAGACAATTTGACAATTATATTTGTGTTTATTAAATTCGTTGAATGCAGCAATGAAAAAGAAGGAAAATTCAGTGATAAAAATATAACAGATTTTACAAAAAGCAATAGTGAAATAGTGAAAGTAAAAAAGATTGACATTAAATAATTTAGAATCTTACAATTTACGTAATGACGATGCTCCAGAATATATTTTTTAAAAGAGTAAAATTCGATCATAATAGATTATTTAACTAGCTGATGAATTTTAATTTTTGTTTAAGAGAGAAATAACGATAATGTTAACCCATAGAAGATCAATTTAAATCTTCCGGGGTAATAAGATTGAAAAGTTTCCATCTCACCATATTTTGGGAATCTGCTAGTTACCTACAGTTAAAATTACACAGATCACTTGAATAATTATTGTAGATGAATCGTCAGGAATTATTTTTTTGTTTACACATTACATTAAAAGTGAATTACTCATTACATACCAAAAAGCATGAAGTGAATTTGTGATTATTTGTTTAAATGCGTAAATTTCGTCGAGAGAATAAGAAATAGGAAAAAAAACATTGGTTGATAAAACAACATCATTAGGTTCGCAAAAGATAAAGATATATAAAACCAGCACAATACACCAGTGGAATTAAGTCAGTGACTATTACCTGAAAGACTTGGGTTTGAATCCAATATAGATCATAGTGTTCTTAAAGTTATAGTGTCTGGGTGATCAGATTCAGTGATTATCATATAATAATAATTCTGATCAATCATCGCAGATTAGGTATTCCGAGTTTTTTAAGCTTACCAATGAATATTATGATGAATAATTAAAATAAAATCGAGCTACAATGGAAGACTACAATAAATAAACATTAAAAAAATCATCTGAGAATATCAGTAAATATATATGTTTCAAAATCTGCTTGTTAAAATAGCACAGTTTATTAAAGAGAAAATGTCTAGAAGCTAAGATTTAAGTTTTTTTTTAAATAAAAGAGTATTTTAGGAGGCTTTGTACAAAGTAACTAGATGTTACATATGAAATTATTATATGTGTAATTCTTGACACAATTATTTATTTATTAATTTATTTAGCTTAATAGCTAATCTAAAAAAATTAATAATCTATTAAATTAGGGTACACAATAATAATATACGTGAATTATTATAAATATAAAGAACAGTCATTGCTAAGTATAGCTTGTTATAATATATTGGTGATCATATTTGCAGATTCTGTAAATTTTTGAGTGAGCACTGAAGTAAACGTTTGTTTACACAGTTCACTTTGACTTATCATTCGCTAAGATTTATCTAGATTCTAGTTTGAACAAAAAGTACAGGTAGTACTATCGATGATTCACTATTTAAGGTGTATTTATTACAGATCACTTTTGATGATTCATCTGTGATGATCATCCAGAGTGACTCGTGTAAACTCGCCTTTATGTGTCATTAATGTAAAAATTGAAGGTTACCATTAATTTACCATTAACCACTTCATCCTCGGGATTATTTTAAAAAAATGGTCCAAAATAATCACCTTTTTTTATTGCGATTTATTATGCAATGTGTTATGAGAATGATGAAAAAAATCAGTTTAAAATTATTTATTCATAATTATTATTATTATTACACTTTTAAAAAAAAAAATTTAATTAATAAAAATTATGAGTTGCCTCCTTTGCTGTTTCTTTTCATCCAAACTCTTAACATAACATAGAAATACATATGTATGTGTGTGTATGTTACGTAATGTTTGTTGTCAAATAAAAAAAATTACCTTATAAAACAGTATGGTGATTTTTGAAACAAGGTGTAATGCATAAAGCAACCATGCATTCTGGACAATGGTATTGCGCGTCTCTTCTAATTTTTTCCCCATTCGCGTCAAACAAACTAAATTTTGGTTCTGATTTTTGTGGATTTTACACGAATATATTTTACCATCTGGTTATAATACGCAGTTCTGAATGAATAGATCTTCTGAGAAAATATTTGAAACTTATGGTTTCTGTTTTGTTACCTAATTTATGATGACATCCAGAAATAAAGTAAATATATTCGAATTGTCTGATAATTTCCGCAGTCCATGGAAGTGGGTGAAATGAAAGCAATCTAAATGAAAGCAACCTGATCGTGTAAAATAAATACTAGCATCATAAAGTGTCAGTTTTTTTATTTGATTTATGAGGGGTAAATGTCTTCAATATAAATGCACATGTGAGAGAATGCATAGATAGAAACGTGTAAAAAAATACTAGCATCGTAAAGCAGGGGTAGCCAACCCAAATGATCTTGCTACTACTTTGGAAATGCATCATAACGGAAATGCGAGCCACATATAAAATTATATATCCCCATATTAGATTTTGATACACTATAGACATTTTTTGGGGTGAAAAATTAAAACGTAATAAGTTATTATTATTGTGTTTACTATTATTCTTACATGTAAACATAAATAATATAATAATAATGATACTAAACGTTAATTGTAAAAAATATATAATACTAAAAATTAAATATAAGAAATATATAAATAAAAATGTTCAAAGCAAGCCGCGGGTTGGCTACCCCTGTCGTAAAGTGTCATTTTTTTAATTTAATTTATGAGGATCAAATGTCTTCGATACAAACCTACATATGAGAGAATTCGTAGTAACGCAAGGTATTACGCAGAGCGGTTTTTTTTTAATATAGAGTTCACACGCGCCCGTTGCATGCATGCGTCTAACGCCAAAAACATTTTGAAAGCGCCCGTGCGTATAAAAGGGTGAAGTGGTTAAAGAAAAACACCAAGGATAGAAGTTATTGCATAACAATACTCTAATGTTATTCAGCAATTGGTATCAGTTAGCAATTTAATTTAATTACCCACCGTACAATTCCTAACGACTATTTATTTACAAATTGAAGGCAGATTTGTGACGAAGAAGTCACATCTACAATCTCTATTATTTTATTGACCTCTTTAATGTGCTTAGACCAAAATCTTTAAAATGTTATTTCAGTGAAATCATATCGGAATACATTTTCATCAGTAGACTAATAGATAAATTATATTTTACTCTATACATTGTATAGAGTAAATATCAAATATTTATGTACAGTATACAAGATCTAATTATTTGATATTTTCAATGGATTATATTTATAAAAAAAATATAAAAAATAATTTATAATTAACGTAGTATTAGATAGTTGTTTGTGCATGTTGACATGTTCAAACGTGAACGCAACATGAGGTCATCATCCGTGAGGTGAGATTTATTTATAACGGTACCACTGCAAGTTTCAACTTGTCTCAGTCGATTTCTAAAAGGGGAACGCGTATTACTTGTTTTGCAATTCGGGAACGGTGTAGACCCTATTCAGACAATACTGAACGAGTTCCGAGAAGAGAAGGGCATAACAGCTGAGAGCCACTTCCCCCTTTCCGCGGCTCAACGGCCGATCTAGAACACCGCCCTTAGCTCTCGACGACATTTTCGACTGACAAGCGCAAATGTCAAACGGGAGTATATTGCCAGTTATTACAATTATTAAATGGCAACATTGTTTCAAATACCATTTTTTTTTAAATTAATAATAATCACTGAAATCATTTGTGAATAATTAAACTTTTTTTTTAGACTTAAAATGTTTTTGTAAAATTTTAAAATAATTAAAGTAAAATTTATTTATTCCTATTTAATGGAATACACATATTGCTAGGTTTATAAATTTATATTTTGAATGATAAACAAATATTATTTTAAAAATTCAATAACATATAAAAGTTTATTTCGAAAGGCGTACATTATGTAGTTCAACAGTTCAATAATTTCATGTTTAATCTTGTTCAAGCGTGGCTTTCTGTGATTTATTATCCATATGCTTACCAGATCTTTAAAAATTTATAACATTAATTTGGTTATCGGTAAATGAAGTAATACTCAAGGGCAGCAGATTATGGTGTTTCAAAAAATATTATTTTTTTTAAATAATATTTTATAAAGATTAAGATCTTCGAATTGTAACTAATGTTGGTGAATTGTTCAACAACAGTCGTTCTGTAAATAAATAGTTATCTAGATTTTGCCACTCATTACTACAATGAGTGACAAAATCTGCTGCCGTATTTTATAAATATTAGCTGCATTATTGTATTAAAAAAAATATATAATAAAAAATTGATATATGAGCAGCCACAACGCCTTCTTAAATAAATTATAAATTAATTATTGCAATTTCACGACGAGTAATTCTGCTTTCTAAGTAAATATCGATATGAATAGTACATATTAAATATATAGTAAATATCGATATGAATAGTACGTTATGCATTTTTTCAAATTACTGAAAGGTGCTGTCGACAATTCAGCTATTCTTGGGGAATTCCAGTTTTGGGTTCCGGAACATTTTCGAGAATCACGATCGCGACTTATTTTGATGGCCGTTGGGGCTAGGACGTCCGCACTTGCCAACTCGCCTATCCGACCATCCGGCTCATTAATACGCTGATATTACACATTGACCTGCTTAATGATAGCTGCGAGGAGCTGGTCCAGTCCGTATCATTTAATTTGGATATTTTATGATTTTTTGTTGTTTCATTACTTTTTGGGTATTACTCTAATTATGTTAGGTCACGATGGTCCTAACTTAATCTAAGTAAATAAATAAATATTGAAGAGGGCTTGGCGCTCAAGTTCGTTAGCCAATCTGATCCACATTCTTATTTTAACATGACGGCTGTTAAAAATATTTTAAAGTTCGTAATTCCGTTATTGATTTTTGAGAAAAATGTTCTATAATATATAATGCGTTGAAGATAATAATGGCGAACTAACTGTAAAGAGTTTTTATACGTCTAACTTTTCGAAACATACCTGTATGGCGGTGTCTGATTAAACACGTGACATGTTTAATTCGCCCTTGATATTCTAAAAGTATTGGAACATTTTCGATATTCATTCTGAGATAATTTTAAAAACATTTAGGATATTATTTTGGAGTAAAAAAAGTCACTGTTTTATTGTACATATAGATAAATTAACCAGCACAATTGACCAGTGTTTCCATCCAAGTTTCCAACCAATACTCAAAAAACTCTGGTATATCTATCGTGTCTGATATCGTTATTCTTTTTACTACTATTTTTATTAATTTTATGTTTTTTTATTCTATATGATAATAAAAATGTTCATCTCTATAAATGCGCGAGACTATATATTAAAATAACTTAATTAAGTAAATTGCTAATTTATTAATTAGCAATTTACCTTTTAATTAATTTTATATATAAAAAAACAGTGTTACATTTACAAATGTTATTCGAGATACAAATTCACGATATTATATAATTATAACCATTTAAATATAAATGCCTTGAAACGCCACTGTACACTGCTAAATAACTGTATACGTTATCCGTTCGCATTTGGAGAACATTTTTCCTTGTATTTTTTTTTATTTTAATATTTGGTAGTATTAAACTAAAGATCAACATTTTATTAAAATGTTAAATTCATTTACGTTAACTGTTTATAATATATATTTATTTTTAATGTACATTTTTTTATATAGGTACAATTTGTTTAGTATGAATTTATTGTCAGTAAACGACTGCAAAAAATTCAATATGCTTATTATTACAATACGTTTTATTTTAAATTTCAATATCAGTATTTACAAGAACGTTACTTTGGGCTAGTTTTGTAGATAGATATATAGATGCATCCTTAGGACACTGTACAATTGTCATATTAAGAGATTGTTTATTTTTTATAGCATTATAAATAAAAATCTTTTTTGTAGCGACCCATATCTCCCTGCACGATCTGTCATTTCTTAAAAATGTCTGTCTTTATACAAAATGTTTCTAAAGTGAGATAATATGATATCTATCTCGCAATACTCACTACTCATTTCATGATTTAGCTTTATTTTATAATACTTTCTTCTAATTTTCTTAACTTGCAATGCTCTTCAATAACTATGTTAAGGTAACAAGAAATATCAAAGGAGAACACTAAAAATAAAAATGTTATCTCGGAATTTTTTGTTCGTGGAGAGCAAAGAAGGACAAAAGGAGGACAAAGGAGAACAATCCTCCTCAAATGAGGACATCTGGTCACCTTAACTATGTAAACTTAATTCTCACGTCTGTAAAATAACTAAAAGTAAGGTGTATGGATTATTATACAAGTGCTAATTAAATAACAAAAATATCATTTTTTTAATGTGTTGAATTTCAACTAATTTACATTGACTTTGGAAACAGCTGTACAGTTATGGCTAAAACTATATTTTAACTAATTGTGCAATTTCTTAATATTCAAACTAATATGTAAAAATAAGCAAGTTAAAAATATATTTTACAGCCACTGCTGTTACTTAATATATACCAATATTTTTTGATTATTTAAATGAAATAATATTAAAACACAATTAAATTTAATCATTAGTTACCCATTCGCTATTTCCAGTTACAAACAAGATACAACAAAAATAATATTAGTAGTTTTATCAGTTAAAATATCTTAACCGCTAAATAAATTAGTTTATTTTATTTATTATGTATTCGTCGTACTTTGGAACCGAACTCCCTTTGCGGTGTTTATATGCAAGCAGATGCACGTTGGGACCTGAGAGGAAGTTGTAATAGTTCATACAAATTTTCCGAGGGTTGAGTCACACGGCTTGTTCATACTCGAGCGCAACGTCACCGCTTGGGCTGCCATATGAATAAATTTTCCTTACAGCGTGGAATTAATATTTAGTATATATTATTAAAAATATACATATGTATTTTAATATTAATGATGAATAGTCTTCATATAAAATATACACGTTATTACTTTTTTTAAATTAATAAAAATTAAATTTATAATTAAAAAAAATACAATCAATTTCCATGTGTTTTAAATTATACGAAAGCAACCCTCCCTCCTCAGTCATAAAAATTTAGAACCATGATTCTAAACATGTATTTCATTTTTATTTTTTTAACGTTTATAAAGGAATACAAAAGTAACTATTAAGTTATTAATTCCTAAAAACGTGAAACTGGTAAATGAATTTTTTAGTAAAAATAGCTTACGTTATTTCATATATGACATAACCTTAGACTTTAATATCATATCGTAACGGTAAAACAACATTTGATGTAAATAAGTTTATGTATTACCTAATTCTACCACAGACTCATAAAACAAAACACGATTTTCTCTCTTTCTAAAGTACGATAATATGAATTTCAAAACATATTTATGATTATGTATTCCATGTTCTTCGGATTGTTTCGATTCATTCCTGGTTTAATCGTTACTTTGCATAATACAACGGTTAAATTCATCTTTATCGATAGATATCTGCAGATGTAAATATTTTTATTCATACATAAAATTGAAGGACTATGTTGTTTATTTTTATTTTTATTTTATTTATTTTTATCTAATAAGACTAATATTATGTATGATATATAGGACAATTATATTTGTATTCAGATCAAACTGTTGCATCATTGGTAAATTTTCATTGTGCAATCAATCGCGAAATACGCGAAGATCAGATTATTTTCATAGCAGATGCTTATCTAGGGTCTAGATAAGCATTTGCTATAAACACTAAATTTTAGAGATCGTACACTACTAATAATTACACTTTATAGCAATGTACAAAGTACTTAAATGGCTTGTAGTTTTTGTCGTAAATGGCATTTAGATGTCTAAACGGGATTCATAATATCTAAAGCTTTAGAGTTTTTTTACTTTGTTATTATTAGCCCGATGCGTTAAAACAGATTAACCGTAAACACATAAAAGTAAGAATGGTGACGTACCTTATTAAAAGCGAATTTTAGATATCAATGACATATATTTTAGTAATTATAAATTATTGATTAAAATAATCTTATGGTGATAGATACGTTTTCTGACAAATCTTAATCATATGTATTGCAAGTATTGCTGCTTTTGCGAAATATTATAGATAATAATAATTTACATGTGATATCGGCAGCTTCAATCTTTTAATCAATAATAATAAATTCAAATACTAGATTAAGTACGGTACTTTTGAAAACATTTTAACTGCTCCTACAATACTTTCCAGCGAGACACCTAAGCGCTACTTTCTCATAAGTACGCTTTTGACATCAAGTGGTATTCGATATTCCTTTACTGCGAATGAAAACATTATTGTTGTCAATAGTTGCCAATGTTTTGTTTTAAAGCACTATCATTAGCAGATTAATAAAATCTAAAAAAAATCAGGCCTTAAACTGTGTTCAATGCTAACGATGTTTAATAATTTAGTCAATTCTCCAAAGACAAAGAAAATGTCAGTATGTACAGTAATGTTTTGCATAAAATCTATTACTATCAGCTCTTTTACCGTTCCAAGGTTCCAAGGGCCTCGCAAAATTGACAATGGAGTTTTGGTAGAGCGTGAGCCCAGATTTGTCTAGGTATAAGAATTTTACAAAGAGACACAAAGACTAAGACGGTAAAACCGACCCCCAGAGTTTGCTTAATTTTGATTTCATCGTGTTTTTTTAGATGAATTATGGCTTTATGAATTGTATATTCACATGTTGTTATAAAAATATTATTAACGTCTGTTTTTATTAAACTTTTATTTTAAGCGCGGGGCGCTACGCAACTGAATCTGCGTATGCTCAGAGCTGGCCCTGCTTCAAAGCACCAATTCTAGAGTATTGTAGAGTGGAATAGAGTAATGTATCCGAATAGAGAGTGATAATATTTATAATCATTACAAAAGTTAGTTATTTTTAAAGTTAAAATGCACGTCGGTCGGTATTTTTGCCCATAGCACAGCTATTCAGAATTGTATTCACATTGGGTATCAATTTTTTGACACACAATCTAGTTTCATTGGATAATTTAGGTGGATTTCTGTTACAAATTAAAAATAATCATAATAGCAATAAATAATTATTTAAACAAATATGATGCCACGCTTTAAATTAGTGTGCATGGTACGCATTCACTAAAACCAATCAGAAGGAATGCAAAATAAATAAATCGAAAGGAGGAAAACGTGGAGTCAACTATTGTCGTGTGGCAACACCGCCTTGTGATCCCCCTTCGTGCGTCTCTTCCGCTGGCGTTTGCACGCTCGCGCGTATCATCGGGTGTCGGTGAGTTTGACTCTCATTTGCCACCATGGCTCCCGTCCAGATGGAGGTGTACGATCCGTCATGGTGTTTCAGAAGCCTCGGTCATTCGCAGCCTGCGATGAGCGGTCCCACACACATAGCCACTCCTCCGACGCAGCGTACGTCTACTTTCGGTGAGTTCCACTTCAGGATATTCTTCGCTTCTGACCTTCATCGTCGTTCTGATCAGTTTTCACCCGTTCAATGCGCATGATTGCGCTTCTCCGCATCACAATCATCGTTGAACACAGAAGCGACCGTGGCGCCATCTTGTGACAGTTACGCTAAGCGTTTTTCTTTCAAAACTTTCGGACGCTTGTGAAAGGTTCAATTGTTTTCGTGTGAAAATAAGTGTTGTTTGTAGTGACTGTACATTGTGCATTGTTGATTATAACGGCGCCAGTATTCAATGACACTTAGTTACTTTTAATTTACTTTGATTTTAGTTTAGTTGCTGAACTATATTTCAGAATAAAGGTTCTGAAGTATAGTTCATATTTAAATATGCTCAGGCAATGAATTTCCATCGTATGTACACGAGGAAAAGAATTATTGAAAGTTAAGGAAAATATTAATTATAATCTACCACATACAACGATAAAAAAATACAACCACACAATGATGATGGAATATTTGATTATATCGTCACATCCTAGCATTACGAACTATGTGTCACACTGATAAAGTCAACTACAGTAACACCTAAAAGTCGCATTTCAACCGAAATTAAACATAATCATACAATACTAATGTGACAAAGTAGGTTCTAGATTGTCAGTTGCTTATTTGCAACAAATACATTCCAATATAAAAGTATAGCTCTTTGTATAGACGATTTGAATTGTAATAATATAAAAATATTGAATATATAGAAAAAATATATTTGCACATAACTCGAAGATAATAGAGGAAATAGTATATTTTAGTCAGACCCACTGAATACTTTAAAATTTCATTCCGACGATATATTATTTAATAAATGCACTTTTTACTTGTCATTTACCCTATACCATTATACCGTAACAGGAAAACCAATCATGCCATTTATGTAGTGCTGTTGGAATTGTAATAGTTAATTGAACCAAATTTCACAGGCATATGTGAGCATCGTCTTATATGGTATTTTTGAAATATCCATTTTCAACAAGTACAGGTATAAACTTGCCACTAAAAAAAATGAGCAGCAATGTAGTTAAAAATTATTTGTAATGGACTTTCGGCTAAATTTCAGAATATCGTAATATACCATTCTTTTTATCCTCCCAAGCTTGGATTCTAGTTTAAAAAAAATCTATTTTTATAATCATTTTTAAAAAATAATCCCGAGGATGAAGTGGTTAACACAGCTCGGTTGTAATTCTGACTAATTGTAAATTCATAACTTAATTCTACTAAAAGGTCATCAAAGAACACTTTGAAAAGACGCTTTTATTATTATAGAAATAACCTGTCAAGTCACGATGAGCAATTTTAATATATTAATTATCTATTAATGAAAAGCATACTCCAGATTACCCCCCTTAATTTGAAATTAATTGATATCGATATCATTATGACTCGTTGACGCGAACATGTCGATGCTTGCTTGTGATAAATTGTTGATTGTTTATTTATGAGGAAAATATAGTTTTAATTTGTGTTTTATTTCTCTTACAGGATACTATCAAAGTCGCCCTCGGGAGCAAGAGAAATTGGTATCACAGCCAAAATATTTTTATATATTGGAAAGTGAATCGTCGCAAGATTCTGATAACGACGGGTCGGAAAGCTCTCTTAGTATTCAGGGAAAGGAAACTGGTAGGAGACAACGGATGAAATATGCGTTATTGTTGGCATTATCATGATTTAACATTTCATCAGAGACGCACGATTAATAACAGTGCTTGATTTATGCATAGTCACTATCACTAATATTTTATTGAATCAGCTTGAATTTGCGTCATAGATGTAAATAACCGATGTATATTTTTATGAAAATTTAACTCAACATAACAAAGCACTGCTTCTTAATCAGTTGTGGTTTGACATTGTTATCTTTCGCAACTTCCTTTCTTGGTTTATAATTAGTTATATGTCCAATATAGTTAATCATAGCATTAAATTTACACAAAAAAATATGCATTTGAAAGAAGAAAAAAAAAACATAATAAAAAGAATGCAAAGATGAAAAGATCTAATAAAACAAAAAATATCTGAAATAAAACAAAATGAAAAGAAAAATTACAAAAAGAATGTAAAAAACATACAATAAAAACAATTGAAAATTAAAAAAAAAGAAAAAAAAACTACAATATGCATTGTGTTATAACATTATTATTAATTTAGTATTGTAAATCGGAGGTTTCTATTTAAAAAAAACATCAATTACCATCCCCTTTTAAAATTCTTCCGGCTAATGTGTGATTTCTACAGATTCACCCTAAACGCATAGAAGATATAATTATAATTTAAAAATCATGTAATGGGATTTTCTTATTTTAGAAACCCCTGATATAATTCATGAATTGCTTTTGTATTCAATTTCATTAAGTTTGAACGACTACTATTAAAATTATAACCCATTATAGATTTGGTTAAGGACACCAGTGATTCCGAATGGTCCACGGACAATGATGCTGGATCGGTCATCGAATATGATGTGGTTTCTTCTAGCGAAGAAAAAAATAAAGCTGTTCCCATGCAGATAATCGACGGGAACGGCTCTTCCGACACCGATGATGTTAGTATATTTATTATTTGCATACGACGTAGTGATGATTATAGATGCGGTTGATGAATGCTCATTTTATATTACAGAACATCATCGCAACGACTGTCATCAGCTTTGCTGTGCTCGATGATGGAGAGTTGCTTTCTGCAGATTCGGAAGAGTCTTTGTCGACTTCCGATATAGAACTAATGCCTAAGAAGTGCGGCTATTCACTTTGCGCCGAATGCAAAATAGAGCATAACACTCCGTTTCGTTATTGTGTGGAATGCTATAAGGTAAATTATCTATAATATCCGTAGTACCAAAAGGAAAACTTAGATCAAATACAAAATCATTTTTCCCACTGATGTTTATCAAGTTAAGAAGGGAAATTGCGCATTGAATAAATGCGTCTCAATTATCATACAAGGGGTCCTAAATTTAAATTTAAAAATAATTATAATTCTTACTTCGTTCGACAATAATTGCTTAATATTTAATATTAGCAATTACTAAAAAAAAATTGGTACTGTATTAGAAATTTTAAATAAAAATGTTTGTATATTTAAAACAAAATCCACAGAGAAGGCGAGTGGAAACGACTAAAACTTATTAACTAAGTCGCTAGTATCATATCGGTATATAAAGAAAATGGAATATGTATGTAGTAACAAGCACTATCAATATTATTCAACGACAAGTTTTCGTCTAAAAAAAAGTGAAGAAGTATGTAAATTAATATATTTTTTTATTAATAGGAGCGTAAAGACTTCTTCCCGCCGAGGCCGAAACGCAAACGTCCCAAAGCTGAAAGATTTAAAAAGTATCTCGATGTAATCAAACGATCTGAGGATAAGGTTAAGGCTTTAGATATAGATTTTAAAAATATTCCAGTGTCTTTAAAAAAAAGCGAGAATATTGTTAATAATTCCATCCGTTTAGATTTAAACAAAATTAAAAATACCCCTTTAAAGACCGTCAACGCTGAAGACAAAACTTCAAAAGAGACGAGCGAGAAAGACGAGAACGACATCTCTATTCCCAACAGGAAAAGAACAATCGAAGACTTGGATGAAATCAGCGCTAAAAGAATGAAAGGCGACGAATGCTTCGATTTAGTTCCCAAAGACCAGTTGTCATTTAGTCAGCCTAATATTTCGTTTCCCGCAATGCCGTCCAAGTCCATGAGCGAACCGGGCATAGCCCTTAGCATAAATGAAATTGACATGATACGCGATAATCACGGTAATTACTCCGACAACGAAGCCAATATTGCTTTGAAGAAGATCATGGCTGCGAACACTTCCGAGACTCTAGTGTCTACTAAGACCGCTTTAAATTCTGATTCGGATCTGTGCATGATCTGCATGGTCGAGCGCAAGTCTGGCATCTTCGCCCATGGACGCATCGGTCACATTTGCTGTTGTTACAAGTGCTCCCTGAAAGTTTGGGTTAAGACTAAGCGTTGTCCCATTTGCAAATGCAAGGTCAGCAACGTTCTGAAAGCTTTCGTAGTCTAATTCGCCGATGATCGAGATGCAGATTGTTGCAGATGCACGAATGCGATTAGCAGTTTTCGCCGAAGGAGCCTCTGAATCCTATTCAGGTTGTTACCCACAGCACTGTGATACTCCCAGAGGCTTTAGAATCGATGCTGCGAACGTATTCGGTATCTGCTGCACTTTTGTGTCATCTTTTATCGTCATATTTTTTACATAATAATTTGCCAAAATATTTTTTATAATAAAAGTTAATATTTTTCTGAAGATATTTGGATAAAGTTAAATTTTATCAGTTCCAATAACGTCATACTAAGTCAATGCATAATTTACGATTTATTACGCTTAATTTTATTCTTAATATTCTGAAAAAATTGTAAATTACTTGGTTTTAATTAATAAGCTTTCTTTAGTAACTAGTTGGGTCCAATTATTTAATTTATATGAAAATACAAAAAAATAAGTAATCGCTTTATTACGACTGACTTATAAAGACGTACTTGCTTGTTAGTTTCCACCGAATTTGTTGAAGTTGAAAAAGAGATATAAGTTGTATCTTATTTATATAATTTCTAAATAAGTGTATATTACATGTTACATAACTAGGTTTAGTTGTTATATTTATAATATAAAAACAAATATTTAAAAAAAATCTTTAGCTTTATTTTTATTTCTTGCTTTTTTAATTATTTTCTATATGGTGTTTGAATACAAATAAATATTCAATGAATCATTGTAATTGTTTGAATGTGTGAAACAGAGATGCAATATTGTTATTCAAAACAGATGTTTATAAATTTGTTGTAAATAAATTGTTGCAAAAATATGTTGAAATTATTAATTTAAATCGAAGAACGGCGACTAAAAGTAATAGTTGATAAGTGTATTATTGCCAAAAATTGTTAAACTTGACATTTAGTTTGTAGGAGATATTTATTTTTTGACACTTAAGTCAGTTTAGGTTGATTTTACAACGATAAAATTGTTCTATTGATGACAACCGCCGATTGTGGCATGCTTATTTATGAAACATAAAGAAGCAAGCATTTTTAGCAAAGATTAATTTCCATTTAATATTGCATCTCTTATTAGTGTGAGTGCTTTGAGAGAAAGATTAAATGGTTATATGTACGTTTTCTATTTGTGCGATTTCCCCCCCTCAGTTTTCGACACTGGAAAGATATAAAATCTTATGTTTGTGATTTTTTTCTTTCAATTGTAACATCAGAACTTTTGTAATGGTCATCCCCACCAACATCTGGGGTGCTGAAAAAATTAAATAAACTAATAAAATATTTTTTTCAGGTCAAAACTTGTCTTTTTTTACATTCCCAATGAGTATACTGTATACATAAAGATAAATGAAATCATTGGTATCAAATTTCGAGAAATACGATAGGTCCAACGATACTTTGATCCATTTGTGGTCAGACTGTGTAATTAGAATTTTCTTGATATCTAGTATGTTGACGTGCCTAAAATATTCTTAAACAATAATTTTATAAAATTAGTGTGGATTGCTAATTATATTTTTTTAAATTATAAGTCGTTCTTGTTTTAATGAAGTTAGTTTTACAATAATTATATGTTGTTGAGTTCATAACTATTGTTAGGAATTAGGATTTAATCCACTCAATACTTTTAAATAGAAAAGAAACAAGCTATAGAAGGAATCCATAGCTTATAATTTTGGTATGGTATAGATTTTATACTCGCCAATATAATTATAATTTTTTGTCTCATTTAATAAATTGGAACTGTTTTTAAGGATGATAATTATCACTAACTTGGAAAATTAAGAAACAGTTTTATTTGTAGGATGGAGATAAATATTGTATTCATAATTGTGTTATGGTTTCTAATTTGTCTGCTAATAGTTATGAGCAAAGTACGTTATTATGGTTTCTTTATTACTGATGCAGAAATATAGATCAAATGAGCATCTTCCCAGGGATCTTAATCCGGAGTATTCAAGCCATAAAAGTTATCAAGTTTATCAGAAAATAATTAGAGCAGAATATTAAATGCTTTTCCATCATAAACAAGTACATTGGCTTTCAAGAGGAAAAGTCTTGAAGTGCTTGTTAAAACTATGGAAAGAAGTTTTACTAATTAACATTTTAACATAAAGAATTTTTTCTATGTGCTATCTTAGTTGGTAGAAATTTTTCACTATATGCATGAGATAGGTCTTTCCACGCAAGATCACAAAGTCATCATTATGAATGCAACTGAAATATTACAATCTGTCTTGGCTAAGTTACCAATCTGAAATAAAATAGAGGCCAATATTATTGCAAACTTCCAATGTAAGTGCTTGACCAAAATGGAGTTAATATGCAAAACTGTCATTTTTTTGAAAAGAGATTTCTGTATTGATGAGATAAATTCTAAAACATAGATCCACTGTCCTTTTCTTTCTGATATAATCTAAGATGCTGACCTAACCTTGGATAAACTCATTGATATTAGTACAATCAACTTACTACAATTGGAGTTTTAACTCTAAATTTTGAACTCTGTTCCTTAAGAATAGCTTAACCTCGTGAATATGCGATTCGGAATTTTGAACACTTGTAAAAATAGATGTGCTATATTTATGGATTGCAATAATACCAGTATTACCGAGAGTCTATACCGGTATTGACATTATTATTAATTGGTAACGAAAAAATAATCGGATTGCGCTCGAATGTTTCACTATGTTTAGTAATTAGCAATACCCAAACATTCGAATACCCTGGTAATTATTGTTTCTGTATATTAAATATTCCAATTACATATATCATTATTCCTTTCAATGTTTACTACGATCCAGCTTGGGTGATAATGTTTTGTAAATTATTTTATTATATTACAACTATACCTAATTGTCAAATTATGTTTAGTATCTTTAAATGTTGTTTAGTCGGCAAATCTGATAGATGTCCATTCATTCAAAGTCGAACTGAACGCTTTATTGCAAAGTTTAAGCGAGTTTTACGAAAAAAATTTAGGATTCAAGAGTCAGGATATTTTCTTTGAAGATAGATTGTCGTCTTCGTGGTTTTTTTTTAAGGAAATATAATTAACAAGCAGGTCAAATTTCGACTCAAGTTGCCGACATTTATGACTAGGTTAGGTTTGTGTTTGAACAGCAAATCTACGTTTCGCATCCGTCAAATTGATTTTATAGACATTTTAAAGCCGCATATAATTTCCCCAGCGCCTAGCAGTTAAATTATATTTTCGCTAGTAGTAGTATATATACTGGTGAAAATGTATTTGGACATTTGTGAATATATTCCTTCACTGAAAAATAACTGTTAATGTAAATATTATACAAAAAAAGGAAATACTGCATAATAATATTCAACTTTAATATCCTACGCCGATAACGCTACTTAGGTTAGGTTGTTTTCGTAGGACTTAGACTTTGAGATATTGCTTTCAACAAATAAGCTGTACGAATTTAAGAAAAAATTCGGTACTACCGATATTTCGTAATACATGTAGTATCAAAGGTTAATTTTTGCCCCAATATCGGTATCGGTACTACTGGTATTGCAATTCCTAGACATGGACGTTATGGTACATATGGAAGCATTTGCCTCCCCCCTGAATATGGCCAAAAAGTGCATGTCATTTAATGAAATATAATTAAACTGATTAACGAAATTATATGCTACTTTAAAATGTCTATAAAACTCAATTTGGCAGTTGCGAAACGTACATTTGCTGATCAAAAACGAATTAATCAAGCCCAACATGGCTTAAGGCAGGGGTTCCCAACATTTTTGTATCCTAGAGCGCATTCTAAAATATCAGTAGGTCGGCGGGCACCACATTTTCTTCATATGTGGGAAGTGCACGAGAGACTTGATCTACAGATTTTATATCAACAAAACAAATTTTGCTTTGAAAAAGTTTACGGAGCTTATCATTTCGGCTATATTTTTGTCTTTTCTCTGTAACGCCAAATTTAAAGAATTCAATATTTCCACGGTGTCTGTGAAAAAACCCAAATCCACCAATCAGCAAGAGTCAGTTAGTTCATTATATTTTTATCGTTTATAAATGTTTTTATTTCTTCAATTAAGCTCACAAATCTTGTAAGAACTTTACTTTTACTGAGCCAATGTACTTCAGTATACAGAATAAGATCATGTTCTTTTTCTTCAGTATCTTCTAACAGGGCCTTGAAAAGTCGGTGTTGCAATGGAGCTGCTCGAATAGAGTTGATTATTTTTGTTACTATTTTCATAACGTGTTCAAAGGGCAGCATTTTACAACACAGAGCTTCCTGATGGGTAATACTGTGGTAGGACATAAACCTTAAAAATGATATATCTTTCTTGCAGAGGGGAATAATCATTGCTGGTGCCCCATCCGTGGTTATCGCAGACAGCTTGTGCAAGGGCATGTTTATCGACTTGGCGTATGTTCTGAATGTATTATAAATATTCTCACCCTTTGTCTGTCCTTTCATTGGTAATATTTGCAACAGATCCTCTTTTACTTTGAAGTTACTAAATACCATTCTCACCATAACTGCTGACTGTGCGGTGTCTGATATATCTGTTGACTCGTCGAATTGTAGTGAGAACCAGTCACATATTTCCAAGTCAGTCTTTACCTGAGTTTGCATATCTGTTGAAATTGCATGTATTCTTTTTGTGACGGTGTTATTTTACAACTGTAAGTCTTGAATTGCTGACATAAACTCACGTTTGTTAGAAAATCCCTCAAACAAACAATTGGCACCAGTCAGAAATGCTTCTTATAACATCTCACCATCCTGGAAAAGATTTTTCTTCTTTGCGAGCATGTGAGAAATTTTGAAAGAAGCAATAGTGGCTTTTTTAGAATTTTTTACACGTCTAATGAAAACAGTCTGTTGGGCGATTAGAATTAATTTTAGTTGATTTATTTTTTTCTTTCTTACTTCAGATTTGAGTGGATAATTCGTATCAAAAGCGAGTGGCGAGATACTTCCCCTTTCGCTCTCTCGCGTGTTAAGTGACGAGAGTAAGAGAGATAATGGCATGGTGGTTCGCATACTGAACGAGTAGCTCGGTTCTATTTAATTTTTATTTCATTCATTATTATGATGGGAGGTACAATGTGATCACAGGAGCAAACGATCTGTTTTTTAGAACTACTTCAGTCGAAGCCATGTATTTGGGACCCAAATAATAGAGGGCACAAAGACAAAAATAGTCCACGATGTCTGGGTGCTAAACCAATTAACAAATAAAATTCCGGTGGAGGAATTAAAGAAAAAGAAAGATTCCCTTTTTGCCATTTGCCGTTTTGATTTTTTTGGTGTTCAAAACACGCATGTAGTTATAATACAGTGACAGCTGCCGTCTATACGTCATCCATGCCGGAAAGCGCGCGCGTGTACGAAATTCCCGAGAGTGTGGAGCGCTACTCGAAGTCGGCGATCTCGGCCGACTTCAGTTGTAGTTTCGTTCGGACAACTTCGAGAGAGTGTAGTGGAGGCATAACATAAATAAAAATAATATAAATTTTTATTTAGTGTTTGTAAAAAAAATTCTATTGCGGTTGAATAGTGGCGGGCGCACACAAATCGGTCCGCGGGCGTCATGACGCCCGCGGACACGGGGTTGGGAACCCCTGGCCTAAGGAAAGTTCTAAAACTAATTACAATCTTAGAACTTTCATTAGGTAAAGTCCAAAATACAAACTAAGCCAACTCTACTTCCATAGAAAAATAAACGGAAGAAGTATAGACAGATGTCGTATCTCACATATTGCTCCATAGTGTATCTGCAATTCGATATTTCATTATGTTTTGAAAATATGATAGTTATCCTTAACTATATTATTAAGGACTTCTGATAGTATTGGTCAACCTGTATTCAAACCGAATTTTGAGCAATAAGGCGCAAAAACAATTATCCCATTACAGAAATCAATAAAACCGTGTCTGCGCCGTTACAGTGGGAACGCTCGGAGTGTTTCCACTGCGACGGCACGATTTTATTGCTTTTGACGTGAATTCTAAACAGGGACCTCATGGAGGGGGTCAGGTAGTGGTATTTGCAAAGAACGTTGTAACAATTATTTTGATCATTTTCATTGCATTATTCACCAGCAAGAATTATGTTTAAAAGTTTTAAATATCGGACATGTGTTAAAAATAGTCACTAAAATAGTAAATTTTAATCTAGCACGTAGGCTTTGTCAACACCAATTTGCTTCATTTCTAGTAGACATAGAGCGTGAAAACACAGATTTACCCTATTATACGGAAGTTCGATGCCATTCGAGTTATAAGTTCTTAAAACAATTTTCGAATTGCTTGGAAACGAAAAAATATAAATATGCCAAGTTAAAAGATAGCAGTGCGGCTTTCTCTGTTGACAACCTAATCTTATTATGCAAGGCAAAAATCAAATTGTTACCAAACTGTTTGATAATATTAACATTTTATAACAAAAAAATTCACTCTGGTGAAAATGAATGCTAGTCATTTTGACAGTTGCCAATCTCTGCTGCTGAAATTGCCTTCTTTGAAATTTGAGGAATATAATCGTCAAATTAATTTGTTGAAGTTGGAGCTCGACAGAAGATTTTCCGATTTCAAAAACTGCGAATTGCAGTTTTATCTTTTTACTTCGCCTCTGTCCATTGATGACAATTTACAAATAGAAGTAATTGAAATTTAATTTGATTCTTTACTGAAGCAAAAATCTATGGAAGTTGGAATTCCAAAATGTTATACCTTTCTATCTGCGGATCGGTTATTGACCAACTTAAGCGCCAGACTTGTAATTGCACCCTCTTTCAATTGAAACATCTTAATTAGTTTTTTTTATTTTAATTAGAGGTGAACGGCGATCCACCCGATCGCTGTTACGCTTTGCAATTTTTCTTCGTAGCTCCTAAATTCGTGTTATGCAACCGACTATGTCAATGGGCTGAATTTTTGAACGTACTAAGAATCCGTGTCCTACAGACCGTTGAGATATATGTTTGAGTGCTGGGACATGGCGCGGAACTAAAGCCAATTAAAATTGAACGCGGCTGTATACAACAGTCGGGTCAGATTACGGTATCGATTCCGACAGTTCTTTAACCCTGGCTGCTCTTCTGTGAAAGCGCAGAGAACGATCTGGTATTGCCAAAAAAGAAGAACGAGATGTCGCCGATCGCCGAGTTTGAATTTCCCGCGTTGTCTTAATCCGAAATTAGCTGAACGAATAGTCTATGGGTAAAACAGTGAAATATTAATATGCTGAATTTCTAGATTATAGTAACGCTGATATAATTCCATTAAGCTGAGTTATCTCATTAAAATACGAATAGGAAATGAGTTTTAGAAAAAACGGAAATATGAGTCAAGACTCCCGATATACTTTGAAGAAGAAAAACATGTTGCATATATGAATACATATAAATATAGAACGGTCCATAAGTTTGCTAGGTTGTTTTGCAAAATTGTGGAAAATAATGTTTTATTTTATAAATTTTAACCCAAATATTTCCATTAGTTTGTAACGTTTGTAGACTATTGATGTAAATTTGTTTTTTGAGATAATTAAAAAAAACAACTTAACTTATGTAACCTTTTTTTAAATTAGGGGGAAATTTATAAATGTTGTCTTAGGACAGTGGTCGGCAAACTTATTGGCCGAAGAGCCAAATATGTACATTACAACGATTCAAAATAGTTCTAAGAGCCAAATCTGTTTTTTAATTTAGTAAACCTTTATTATAATTTTAGACCTTCATTAAATTACGGATATACTGAATAAAACTTGATTTCACACTTAATAAAGATTTATTCGTTGATAAACAAAAATATGAAAGTAAGGTATCCATAAATGTAAATCATGACAATGACTGACAAACACTTAATGCGAACAATATCCTTGCATCTCCTTGGAAAGTTTCAGTAAGTCAGGTATATATGTTGTCGTTTTTAATTTTAGGAATGATTCCAGGTTCTCATCAATAAGACAACTTCTCAGTTTACTCTTGATAAAGTTCATGCTTAAAAAGGATTGTTCGCATGAATATGTAAAACCAAAAAGGGAAAGAACAGCAAACGCAAGTTTTTTCAGCTGATCGTAAGAGTCGGGAATACTATTCCAGACGTTGAAAATGATCATGTCTTCATTCTCCAGGTCTTTCAAAGCAGACCACTTGTGTTGTGAACTAAGATCACATTCGTTCTTCTCCAATATTTCCAAATCAATACAAAGACGTTGAAATTTGGAGCTCCATATTTACATGTTTTTTAAATCCTGCAATTGTATTTCAAAGTTACAATGTCAATGCCAAAAGGAGAAAATTAAAAAAAAAGTTATTATAGCATTAAGAGGATTTTTGACGAATGCTAAGGTCGCTTTGCTGTTTTTAAGCTCCTGAAAACTACTGAGAAATGCTTCCTTCATATTTAAAATTGTTGTTTTGAAATGGTGTTTATCAAAAGAGGAATTATTTTCTTGGCGATACTTCAGCAGGCTCGGAAAGTGAAACAATGTTTCCCTTTCAAAATCTTGAGCAAAAAAGGATAATTTGTTTTCGAATAAAGTGACTTCTTCTAACATCGAAAAAATTGTATTTCCTTTCCCTTGTAGTTTACGGTTATGCTGATTTAGATGAGACGTAACGTCTACCATGAAATGAAAGTTTTGGATCCACTGATTGTCTGTAAGTTCTGGATAGTGAACACCCTTCTCAAGGAGAAATGCTTTAATTACTGGCAATAGGGACGCGAAACGTTTTAAAACGTTCCCTCTTGATACACATCGAACCTTGTTATGAAGCAAAAGATCAGCGTACTCACTCTCCATTTTAACTAAAAATTCTTTGAATTGACGATGATTAAGAGCTTTAGCTACAATGGAGTTGATGATCGTGATCACTAATCCCATAACTTTACTAATTTCTTTCGGAAATGTCTGCGCACAAAGTGCTTCTTGGTGAATAATGCAATGATAAACCAATATCTCGTGATTATTTTTTTTCTTTCAAAATGACAACAAACCCTTTTCTGACACTGGTCATACTTTTGGCCGGCTTTTCTGTAGCCGCCAAATACGCAGATTGACAGCTGTCATACTACTACGCTGCGCTGCGCCCCTACCGGACGAAACAGGTACTACGTCAACGCTCACGCACACATTCAACGTTGCATGGAAAAGACACTTGACCAGAATTAGTGCCCAAGCCCGTGGATATTTGTGCCAGAGCCGCACTCAAGGAGCCAAAGAGCCGCATGCGGCTCCGGAGCCGCACTTTGCCGACCCCTGTCTTAGGATATCCACTGTGAAATCATCTTTCTGAACTTTTCCACTAATTCTGGCGACAATTTTCTTAAATATAAATATATTATTGTTTGATGGGAAATCCAGGTACGTCATTTGGGAAGGGCTGGTGGGGGCAGTTTCCCCCCTTGAATTTGGCCAGAAAATGCATGTTAATTAATTTAACACTATGAATATTAATAAAATTAAAATATTAAAAAAGCTGAAATGACGTTCCTGATTCTAAACCAGAAATACTCGAGTTATCCCTCTTAGAAAATCTAAGAAAACAGTCTCGAATCTATTCAGAAAATATTTTTTTAAATATGTCATTTCAGTGAAATCATATCGGAATACATTTTCACCGGTAGATACATATATTTTTACAAGTGAAAATATAATTTATCTGGCAGGTGCTAGTAAAAATATACATATATAGTTGTAATGTAATGTTTATCATTATTTATTTAGATGCGATGTATAAATGTTACAGTGAATGTGTATTTTTCAGTGAGGTTATATTTTCACTGGTCCAAATACATTTTCAGCAGTAGATATATATTTCTACTAGCAAAAACATAATTTACTGATAGGCGCTAGTGAAATTATATGGAGCCCTAAAATTTATATACAACTCAATTTGCTGTTCAAACCCAAACCTAACCTAATGAAAGTTCTAAAACTAATTATTTTATTAACTTTCATTAGGTCAAGTCTAAAATACAAATTAAGCCAATTTATCTCTCAGAACTCGGGATATAGAGCAGATGAATTACAGACAGACGTCGCATTTAGTATATTGCTCTATATTTTGTCTGCACTTTAATATGACACTGTTTAAAACATATGATTTATTATTTTTATTTTTATAGATATTACTATAGAGTTCTAATATGAGAGTATTGGTCAAACTATATTCGAATCAAATTTTGGTCAATAGGAGGGCGCAAAAACAATCACTTCTCAGAAGTCAAAAATCCACGTCAAAAGCAATAAAATCGTGCCGTCGCCGTCGCAGTAGGAACGCTCGATAACGAGTTATCGAGCGTTAATATAAAAATACCGAGATTTATTTGGAGATACAGCATATTATACTAATAAATTACTACTTTCATAAAACTGTAGATGTGAAATTCTGCAACACGATATGGTCAATCCTGATACAAGATAGTCTTTCTCATATGTTATAGCTAGTAAGCAAATTAAACGTAGGGTATAAACTAGGGCTGTAGGTACGTAATTTCAGCTTTTGTAGAGTTAAACATAGGGCTTTTCAGCTTTTGTAGGGAGGGGCAATAGTTGGCCATTCAGTGGTCGTTTCTTAAAGATTCTTTTCATAAAGATTCATATTATTAGCACAATAGACTAATACTTGAAAGACCTGGGATCAAATCCCAAATAAATTCTAGTGTTTTAAAATTTCTATGACGTGTGGAAGATCGGAATTAGTGATTATATTAGGTTTTCCTAATCTTTCGGATGAATTATTATAATAAAATCGAGCTTATAATAAATATATTATATATTTTTTTGAATATAGTACATCCTTTTTTACAAATTTTACGCTCTTATTTTGCATTTATCGCTAAATATCCGTATCCCCATTCATAAGGTAGAAGCATTTATAAAAATCTTTATTTTTCTTTGGGAACCGTATGAATTTATATGCAATATTTGGAGGCGCAGCGATGAATGTTATACTTTTATTAAAAAACATACAAAAAATGTAGTTAATTATGCAAGTTTTTCAAAGATTTTTTAATATTTGGTTATTAGGCTACTTTAATTATTAGCTTATATTTTATGGTACAATTTAAATTGATATGCAAACCCCATTAACATTCTACAAATTTAGTAATAAAACGGAATTCTTTATAAGATGCACAATAACTCTTTTTTTTATGTACAATTTAAAACTATTTGGTTTGATGATCGAATAGTTGTACAAATTTTATTACTAGCTATTGCAATTTCAATAGGCAATTAACAAAACCTGAATCTTAACCGATACAAAAACTGTTTATTACAACCAGTCGATCAGTTATTATATCATGAATCTACAGTAGTTTAATCTTCATCTAAAAAATATGCTGCTATACTAAGTAATAAGAAATTTACACGATTTCATAGTGGCGCCATATTCAACTAATAATAATAGACTTTTATCTTTTGAGTATTTTTTAAGTGATGTGGAAAATACTTTTGGTGTAGTATAACTAATTAGAGGTGGTTTTGAAGATTACTGTTATTACTAGCTATCATTACGGCACAGGCATTCATTGAAATGTTAGTTATTTAATCTAACGTTTTATTGATTTGATTTGATATTATTTAGGGAATCGAAAGTATTCGCTTCGCCAAGTGGTTATTTCTGCAATTTGCTAAATTATGAGCAATCTAAATGCATGCACACGCCATTTTTTGTAACAAACTCGAATCATGCGAAATTTTCGTTTCGGGAGTGAATCGCTGTTTTTCTACCCGCACTTCAAGGTTGAGGAGTCTTTCAACTTTGCGTTCAGAATTTCATTTGCATTATTACTTTTATAATATCCATCGTCGGATGAGTTCTTGCGGCTCAGTTTTTTTATAACGACCAATTACTAACTGACAATATAATAGTTCTGTGCTGAACATTGAAATAAACTGGAGCTACATTTAAACACTACATCAAATAAGCGATTTATAACAAATACAAAATGATCCAGTATTTTCGCAGTAATCGCAGAATGTTTTTAATTATTCAGTTTGCGGTAAAATACGTTTTTCATTAAATGATTGGATTTTAAAATGTGTTCCCATTAGTATATAGATAACTGTATTTAACAAACAATTTTCGTATATAGGTATTAAAATACGTCATGAAGTTATTCGCGTAATTGCTGCTAATTAATATATTAACAGTTACACAGTAATTATTATATACTAAATCTTTGTAAGTATAGAATAAATACGTCATAAATACTGATTAATCTTACGGCAATTATAAATGTTAAAAATATTCACACTCTAAACATAAAGCGGGTTAAAAACCTGAAAACGTTTATGCTGTGTTAAATTCAAACATATGGCAACCGTGAGATATTCAAGTTCAAGGAAAAACATCTGTAAACCGAAAAAGTATGTGTGTATACAATATACATACAGGTACATTATTCTAAATTAAAAAATGACTCCATGAAAATTACACTTTACTAGATAGCTTGTATGCGATTAAATCGTATTTAAACATATAATTGTGTCATAATTCAATATTAGTGTTATTTTTCTGCGCATGCGCACACTGACTTGTTCCATTTAATTAATGATGCATTTGATCGAAAATGCAAATATAGTAATTACGATATAAAATCAACGCACATGTTTTTACTAAAAAAATCCATAAATAATAAAAGTTAATAACTCCTGAAATTAAATCGTTAAACCTGATTACGAATTAGATTCGGTTGATTCTAAATAATTAACGTGGCGCGCTTTAAAAAATGAAGACGTACTCGTACGTTGCAATTACTTTTTACGGTTAACACCAACTCGTATTCGAATAAGATAATTACAACAATTTTAGCACAAACCTATCATTTGATTCAGTACGTTTATGCGATACTTTGACAATTCAAGGAGCAGCCATTTAAAATATGATTTTTGGCCATAGCACCCGCTTGTATCGTACTTATAATCTCTATAGACAGTTATTTTATTTTTATTAGCATTGTCTATGCCCATCAGCCACCCCATTAAATGTGATATTAATCCATTATAAATTTACCCCCTTTTCATCGGACTTAATGCTACGATTAACAATGGCGTGATGGACACGCTTTGCGCGTATTACACGAAAAATAATATTATTCAAAAAACATGAGCATCGAAATTAAAATTAATTTCAATTTTCATCTAAAGGAATTATACACACACTATATAGTTTTATGCAACATCAGCATGAATTCTGAGCGTAAAAAAAATCACATGGGCGTGAAAGCATATTAATTTTATTACACAAATATTCATGCAGTAGTGACAATATTATCCTTCGACAATCGATGTCCATGCATGTTTCGCACATCAGTTCAGTAATTGCTAAATTAAACCAATTCTGATCTATTTATTGATCTGAGTATCCTAGATATCTCAAAAACAATAACAAAGCGGATATTCCAGTAATATGGAAATTCGATAATAAATTACGGATTCCTTGATTACATTGATGATTAGTTTGGCTACCATTTTCGCTACCGAAACCGTATCATAAAATGGCTACGCGGATGTCGTTTTGCTATCCATTGTATATATAAAATATTGATTCATGAGATAGGTGATCAATATATATGTATATACCTATGTATATGAAAGTGGAGTTTTTAAGAAACACTTTTAAATGGGATAAGTCGCTTTTTAGAGTCATACCTGTAACTCTGGCTATCTACTAACCACAATGGGTACACCTACAAGCGAATGTATAAATGTATATACAATATAGTGCGATAAGGATTGTGGTATTATATACTATTATATAAATTATATACCTTGTAAAGTTTATTTGAAAGGAATTTATTTTTATATGAAATTGAGTAAATCATATAATGTTTTGGTCGATATCCTAATTTTATCTCTCAATTTATTTGACATTATACTTATCGTTTGACTTTGTCCGTCTGTATACTTTATATTTACATAAAAAAAATATGAGATTATTTTTATAATCAACTTGTCGTTTTTTTTTAATTTTAAATTAATAAATATTAATAATGACATTTTATGATTTAACAGGGGGGTTTAGTTAAATGTAATAATATAACTTTTTTTCATACTATTTTTAAATAAATAACATTATTTTTACTAATTTATTACGCACAAACTAGTAGTATATAATAATTATTAATTTTATGCATACTGAGTTTTGTATATGTACTCATTGACGCGTACATAAATATTACTTCATCTAATGTAAGTGTAAAAATATTGGATAAAGTGGAAACATATCTCTTTTAATAAGGGATCAATGTGTTCTAAATGTCACACTCACATTTAAATGTCAAATTTTAATTGCTCTTTATGGTCGCATCTCTTGTATTTAAGACGTTGCAGTATAATTTAAAAAGTGGGCGTTTAATGTCTATAATTAGTCATTTTTAAATTACGCATAAATTGTCTGTTCCCCTATAATTCTCTTTGAATTCATAGTCAGCAATAGTAAATATAATGTATTGTGTGCTGTAGACTTTCCTATTGTTAAAATAAACATATTTTCCTCGTAATTTTATTGTCATGGATTATTATTATTGTTTAGCATCATTTTAAAAACGATGCGCTGCGCGTTTAAAACTATACAAACTTGTTCTCGCGTCGTCGACAAAATTTTGTATGAGTGTACTTGCTCAATGACTCATTTCTGCTGAATGCGGGCTCGCTGTGTGATTCAGAGAATTTCTTAATGTTTTACTATCCATTATATTACGTGGAACTCAATACGGTGTCCTTTTTTTTTGTTATTTCATAATACTATTTCCTAAATCTCGTTGAGTAACATAGTATAAATTCATTTAATTTCACATACTCAAACCACTCAAAAACTCGACATTCACTGTTGAATATTATAAAATATAACTTTGTAGTTTATTAATTATCTAGAATAATACATTTGTTAAGTTTATCCTTAATATTCTCAATGCCTCACTTGGTACATGTACCTATGTAAATATAGGTAGGTACACCTATATTGCACAATATACGGCTTTTCTACAAAATGTTACATATATACAAATAGCTATACTATTTATCAAATTCCTATAATCTAATCAGGGACGTCATTTTAGGTTGTTCCAGAGGAGGGAGGGGCAAAAGTTGGCAAGTTAGTGTCCGTTTTTTTAATATTTTGATTTCGTTGAAATTAAAAATATTTCATCAAATTACATGCATATTTTTGGCCAAATTCAATGTAGGGAAAATGCCCCCACCTAGTACCCCTCCCCCTAAATGAAATCTTTAAATCTAATGTCAGAACTTATCCTGAAATAATATTTTATTTATACCCTTTTGACGGCTTGAGTTTGTATTCAGTCGGGTTGTGAAATATTTGTTTTATTGATTATTTAAACGTATAGTAATCATGATTTTACATATTACCCCAATTTGTGATTATGGCATGTGTACAAATGTCTGGATTTTTTTAATTTTTATATGATTTTGCTTCTTTAAATTGCTGCCGAAGTTTACTTCTGGATTTATGATAATCTATTTGTTATCAATAATACCTTTTTTTAATAAGCTAGAAAATAAGCTGGCATTTTTCGGATTCTTTGTAATTTAAAAATGGGATATAAAAAAGACTGCTTTGATGTGAATAACTTGAAATATTATTTTTGTTGTATATTAATTATATCCCATAAATTTATATTGTGATGCGTTATTATACACATTTTTTTTGTTTTATTGTCTGAGTTATAATTGAGTACTCCAATGGAAGTGCTCTGTAGTAAGTTACATATAGACGAAAAAGCAAGATAATTGACAATTTACGCAAAATGTCATTGTGAAAGTTAAATTTTTTGTTTAAGTTAAATTTCACGTCGGTACGTATTTCAAATTTTCGGTAAAAATATGTTGCCGCACAGCCACTACAGGTGGTTTCACTTTACGAAATAACTTTTAATACGAAATTATGTGTAATTGTACTGTTTGTTTGCTATATTATACATAATAGTGTCAACGAGTAGTTACACAAAGTAGTATCTCGTATACGTACACGAAATTGAAATATCAGAATCAAAAATGACAAAACATTCACCATCTTCCGTAAATTTAACAAAAACAATGATCGTATTAAAAATTTGGGTACTTGTTAGTTAACACTCCCAAGTTTGTCAGTTGTAAAACATATATTTGCTGTTTAAACCCCAACCTAACCTAAACGAATATAATGGCTAATTTGTTAAAGTTAATTTTGGGTTTGAACAGCACGTGAAACGCAGTGCTAACAAGTAGCAAATTTTGTATGTACATATACATACACCATGTGCCTTTTATGTATATCAAGATTGAATTTTATTTAAAAATATTGTTATAAGAACACCGAATATAAATATTTTGGCCAAAAGCTTAGAATATCAGTAAAAAAATATTATATTGAGCCGCTGCGGAACGCGTCCGCGAGCAACCGCCACTCCCCTCTTTTGGGCGTCGGGCGCTCGTAGTGGAGCCTCTGCCTCCAACAACTGTCAGTCGCGGTGCGAGTGCCGGTCGCCTAGCTTGTTCACTTCGATTTCGTTCGTAGCAGCTCGCCTGAAAACCGGTAAGTGGCGACATTTTTAAATCGCATCCAGTACTAGTACGCGATCATCCCCAGCGTCCATTTTGAAATTTGAAATGACGTACGCGCTGTAAATAAAGTTTGGATTTCTCAAATTAAGTACCCAGACGCCGGCCGGCGAGGTCAGAGGGGGGTGGGGGTCCGGGGTGCGGGATAGCGCCCGTGACATTGCCCTAGCCTTGGCTTGTACCTACGCGCGAGGTACGTGTACGTACGTACCGCGCCCGCCAGACGCCGCACGGTTGGACCGCACCCCCGTGTGTATTCTACCCACCCCTTTATTTTTATTAATGGCGTCTTTTGGCCACAACGCTCGGTTTTACATCGACGTATGTAATGTGAAGGGGTTCGAAGACGCTCATTTTTTTGTCGATGCGGAACTCGTAAAAAACATATGCGCCCCTCAAGCTGTTGCTCTCGCAGGAAACCAGACGGGAGGGTAGTCGCGATCGATATTCGAAGCGACTTTCCCCTTCCACTTTCAGCACGGTCGTCTCGAACGGACGTGTCTTTTTTTCATAATTATTATTTGGTCATCGATCGCGACAATTTCGACCATTTTTTCAGCGATGAACACCTGCGGTATGAGGGACCGTTAATGCACGTGGGCCGGAAGCGGACTGCGGCCCACGCAATTTCAACGTCTGACTTATCTTTTAAATGCATTTTACAATGCCGATTGAATTTTTTTCAATTCTCTTAATCAGGGTTTCTCAAACTTGAATGCTTGTGCCACATAAAAAAACATCAAACGATTCGAGATCATTACATCTAAAATGGAGCGTTGATAATTAAAGAATTAAACATTTTCAATTATATTCGTCAATTCAATCTAAATCTTTACATTTTAAAAAATGGTTCGAAATTACCCCTTTGAACACACTTAATAAAGAATATTTATTTAAATAATATTTTGTGTACCACCAAAAATAACTTGATGTACCATAGTTTGAAAATCCCTGGTCTAGATCAGAGATGGCCAAACATTTGTAATGAAATAAAATTAAAAATGCTACTATATATAATTAATACTTGCTGTTTATACGAAATATTTGGTACTTATAAAATAACAATTGCTATTTATAAAATAATATTCGTAATTTAAAAACAAATAAATATTTTCTTAATTAACAATTTTCTGTTTGGCATTGTTATTACATTACACAGCTCGTCTGTGTCGTTTTTTGAACGAAATGTTTTAAATACGCGGATGGCCGTCCTCCAATTTTATATCTTGATTTTTAAAAACACGTGTCTTGGCCAGAGGAATACCAATGATTTTTATCCACAGAAATTAGCTTTTCTTTACGCGGATTTATGTACAATGCTTATTACGCAACCAAAGAACGGTTTTCTCTCTTTTGGCACCCAACCCGCGCAGATTTTCTGATCTTTCGATAATCGTTTTATAGCAACTCTGGACATTTCTTGCTATTGTTCATAAAGTTCATTAACCAAATATCAAAACGAGTTAATCAATGACAACGAATGGATATTCCATTTATTATATTATAATCTTTTCCTGTTTTACATTCTGGAAGTTCATAACTCATTACACAGAATATACGGATTACTAAACGAACCTCGCACTTGACGCGATTAGGAATTGGCAAGGTAATTTTAAACACACAAGTTGCTGTGACTGGGTACTCTGCCACGTCATATGAAGAGTTACCAACCGAGTTAAATAGCAGCTTATAATTTTACTTTCCGAATATCCCTCGTATGTTTATTTGCACAACGAAAAACCGACGCTGTCAAATTTCATAGATATATCCATCGCGTGATGATATTCGATACGCGATTTTTCTTTAGAAACACTCGAGTTTTCGATAGGGCGTGATATTTGATTTTTGATTGCTAGAATGTTGAGTATTTGCGATACTGATGGGTCTTGCGTCGCAAACGTATTTTCCTTTGATTGATAGAATATTTATACGATATGTGGTTTCATACAATTTTCCGTTTTTGGTAACTGAAGTCGCCATATGGTGGATCGGTATTTAAATGCCACATACGTCGTGCGTATGACTTAGAAACTTAAATCCAACGGTCTATTTAAAAACAAGTTTTGCAATTGCTGCTTCTTTGAAAGGCCAATGAAACAAAATTGTAAAGGGTCGTGATTAGGGATTCCAATCCCGGGATCCCGGACGATTTTCAATACCCGATGAGTCCCGGGATTATAAAACATAATCCCGAATTTTTCGGATTGGTTGATTTATCAAGTACAATCGAATTATTATTGACAACATCGTTATATTTCGTGTACAAACTTGCGCGAGTTGCACGTGTCATCTGCGAATCTTTGAGGCTGTGAGTCTGAACGTGCTTTTTCAGCAGCAGGCTGCTTAGGAACCAAAATCAGATCAAGGCTAAATGATAAAACACTTGATGCTTTGATGTTACTTCGTGAGTTTTATTGAAAATAATGTTTTCAATTAATTGTGTATGAATGTACATAATATGTACATACATTGTCAAAAGCTCATTTTTTTCTTCTCAAATAAATATATAAGACCTTCCCTTTTTTATTTTTATTATAATATTTTCTATTTTAAGTCCAAGACTAAAATTATACGTACTTTATACATTGTACGTTATAAAAAACAGATGTAAAAATATATTGTATTATTCATTTTAAATTATTTTTATCGATAAAATAACATGAAAAATATCCCGGGACTGGTCCCGGGATCCCGGGATCGACTAATTGCAATACCGAAATCCCGGGATCAAAATTTTGGCCCGGGATTGGAATCCCTAGTCGTGATATAAAAGGAACGCTCATCAAAACTTTCTACATTAGGTGACATTCTATTTTATTTGAAATTTAAGGCAGCGTGATTCAAAACCTACACGATCTATAAATACAACAATAACTTAATCGTTGGTTTGTCATTTGTAAATAAGTACCATGCGTATAAGTGCTTATTTAAACACATTATCGATGATAATATTTCGTATGACTAAATGCAAACTTTATAAAAAATAACACATTATCAGGCCTTATCGCACCGAGCGGTAAGTAACTTTTGTAACTAGTTTGTCGTTCGCATTTCCTCTTCACAGACACAAAAATATAAAATAACATACATGTACATATATAATAATCACATATACGTTAATTTTACACCACCCGTCCGTCTATTGTTCGTCTCTCCTTTCCAACAATGGGCTTCATTCCTCATTCGTATGCATCACGACCTCTCCCTTTGTTTTCTGTGAGAGGTAAATACAATAAGACAGAGATCGTCAATTAAAATTCAGCCCCCCACCTATATATTCATGAACGAATAATTCAATTATTGCGCCTGCCTTTCGTAATCGATTCTTTGTTAAAAATGCTTACTTGCTGTTAAGGTGTTATTATTAATTGATAATGCATTTAGTCACACAGTTCTGTATATTTTCGCAATATGAAAATAACGTATATCACTTAACTAGCGATGAATCATTTTTCAATAGTGTATATAGAAACTTTTTGTAAACAATGAAGGCAAATCATCAAAAAATGATTAATGCTTAGAAAGTATATGTATGTAGACATCGTTAGTACATGAATAATGTCTTACAAATATTCAATGAGTCTTGCAAGGAGTTCTTTGACTTGTGTCAACAATTTGTTGATGATAATTTGCACACATTGATATTTATGATATACAAAACAGGCGCCACACGCCACTTTCAGCGTGGATCAGTGGTCAAACTAACAAGCCGACGGTAGTACAATATTGTATAAGTTCTTGACCTGTTGAGGTATTTCTTTTAAAAATCATCATCATTGATTATACAGCTCCTAACATTACATAAGCAGAGGTGTCATTGCAACTTTTGAAACAACCGGTTTACAATACGTTTTAACTATTACAAAAATGCGTTAACAACGTTCGTTTTTTAACTTTTTTCTTAAACTGTATGACTGTTCAGATTTGTTTCAACAGGGGACCTATAATGTATAATTTAATTTAAAATTAATATAAAAACTCATGTATCGAATAAATAGGCGATTTTTTAAAATATTCTCTCAATAATTACTGCTATTTTATTTAAATAAAACGTCTGGTGCAATATTTTAGATATTTTCTCAAATACCAAAATTTAACTTTAAATAAATCGCGCGGTGAGAATTTTTTGAACAGTGAAATTTAACAAAATATCTGTATTTGATTCGTGTGACTTCTAAAGCAATACGATTAGAAACAAAACGGTGTCAAGTTTTAAATAGGTATCATAATTACAATGTGAACGAGTCATCACATGAAACAATACACACCGACGAAGAAATTCGCGATATCGCGTTTGCGACCGCAACGACCCGGTTTTTGTGTACAGTACCATTTTGTACAGTTAAAAATCGAGTATAAAAGCATGAAAAAGTTAACTCTCGCATTCGCGGAGATGCTATCTCCCGCATTCTAAATAAACGCGTAACGGCACAGCAACTAACAGTATGGCAAAACAATGAAAATCGTAATTAAATTATACCGTGCACGGTTAATCGCTCAATTGATCGATTCCATAATAATTGACCGCAAACGCGATAACTCGACTGCTCGTGAAAATGGTAAAATTTATAAGTAAAGTATGTACTAATATTAGAAGGAGAAAATTGCGATAAAAGCTTGCAGAAATATCACCGAGTCGCAATAATTCTGGAACAATTTCGTCCCACCGCTAATTTATTCTTGGAACGCCCGACTTGATCATTGGATCAAATTTTTGGTGAGGTCAAAATTCTGTTCGTTGCCACGTCGGTTGTTTTATAAACCGGGAATAAAAATAAAGCTGACTCGTATAGGGTTTCAAAATCGTAAAGTTGCTTGTGTATGCGAAAAGCCTTTTAATAAATTGTTGTACACCACTTAATAAAATTTCCATTTAACTACGTTCAGAACATGATCAATACATGTATATACATACATACATATAAACAATTTAATGTACTTTAGTTTTTGATCGATCTATATGCAATTAATTTGCTTGACTTTTAGGACCCTGCTCAAAACATAGTAACATTCCAACCTTTTCTTAGACACCACACATTTATTCTTCTTGATATAAATGTACATATATCATATTGTATGATGTATGCCATCCGTTTCAAATTTTGCTCAGTTGCACTTTAGGACCCTTCATATTGAATATTATTTGTTCCAATTAAAGCTGAGGAATATATGTTTGAATTTAACGTTAGCGCATGGTGTTAATAAATAGGGGGGGGGGGGGGCAATATTCACCTCAGTGCAGATTTTTTTCTTAATTCGCATATATTTTCCGAACGCTGTATATATTTATATCGATAAAATTTATTTTGAATAAATATTTGTTTATTTATTGCTATTTTGAATGGGTAATAATGCATGTGATTACTAGTAATTGATATTAAACATGTTTTATTATTCAAGTGAGCATCAAAGTTATACGGAAGGTTCTCGGAAAGACACCTGTCCCAAGCAACAGACTTCCTGTATAAAACCTGTAATGTAATATGCGATTGTACAATTACAGTCGAAGGAAGGAGTGACACTTGAATAAAATGTGCAAATCATACTCGTATTTTGCTGTTAAAGCGCAATTAAAGCAGATTCGGTCATAGTCAAGGACGATCATGGCAGAGGGAGACGCCAATCTTGTTCGTCTTAATCAGAAGATAGTGCCACTTATGCAATTGCAAGGATCAGCAAGATGTTTTCGATCACAGTTCATACTTTCTAAAAAAAAAAACAGCTAATCGATGACCACATGGCGTTCGGAGATTTCTAACTCCATAATTGTGTTTGGATATTGTCCGTGCCCCAAATACTGGATGGATTGCCGCAGTCATGATTTGCCTGCACATGGCACACGGTGACCGTATTCGGCCATATTTGGCGAAGACTGCGTCGGCTGGTGGCACGGGCAAGGAGTGTAGTAGATCTGATCTTGCGCAATTCGTCTCGCGGCGCGAAAGTTGAACGTCGGAAAATCCCAGGGCCGGCCCGAGGGTAGGCTGCCTGACAGTTGCCTGGGACGCCAAAAATCAAAATAAAGGCGTAACATTTTCTTCAAAAATTTTCAAAATAGTGAGCCTATATACAACAGCGTGCACGCAATCAGATAACATAAATAAATTATTTTTGCCAATATTTCAATTGCACTGGGGTTCTAAAGCGCAATTTCTATTAATTTTATATATATATATATACATAATTATTTTACATTAAAAAAGAATTGCACTGAAATGTAATGCTATATATTTAATGTTTAGCAAAGGGTTAAAAAAAATTTAGCTCCCCTTATATTAGAGCGACTCGAAGATAGTCTCATGGTAACCATATATTTTACTCTGCACCTCGTCGCTCTTCTATGCACATTTTGATTAGCTACTATTATATTCTTTGTTCTGTGGTTACCATACAGTTGTTTTAGCCGCTGTTTTTTAGCGTTGGTTTATCTTTTAGGTCTAAAATGCGTAAATAATCATAATACAATAAACAACTATTATATAGTTTATTTTTTACTATAAATTTTAAAATGCTTGTAGTTAATTTAAATTACTAAAAAAAATATTTGAGAAAGACAATTGATATATCAGCTTATGTTTTAAATGTAATGTGTTTATAATATGCGGTAGGGGGAGCAATTTTTCATTGTCTGATCTTTGCCTAGGAAAAAAATATAGGATTTCGTATGAAATCGCTTTTAAGATCCCAGATGGTTTTCCAAATGACTATATCAGTAATTGACATTTCACAAGTACAAATGCTAAATACCAGTAATGCTGGTCAATCATTGTATATGTTTTACATACGTGTTTATTAAGATTAAGAGTTGCATCTTTTGTGTAAGTTCATATATGACCACCCCAAAGAAATTTTGTCTGCTCTTTCAAACGAACACGCCCGCATTGCTCAAACCAACTACATAGTGATAAACATGTTGAATGCGCTTTTCTATTGGAGCTATATTGATCAAAATGTAAATTTGCAAATGTCTATATATTTAAATAAAGTACAAATTATGGATTACTATCATTGAATATAGATATTTTATACCCTGATTCGTCCTACAGTTATCTCATTCGACAACGTTAATGTACACTATTCTTATTTGTGTAACACGGCAGAATTGTAAACTTAACACAGTATCTACAATTCTACAGCAAACAACACTATGTATGAGCATTGAGTAATAAAAATGCAAGATTTAGGATCATGAGTGTAAATGTATTTTGAGCGAAGTGCATATATTTTATGAAAGTTAAATTCTGTCTTGAAAGCGCACACTCTGTTTCCCGTGAGTCATACACGAGAAACCCTTTATTTTTCAAACATAAACTGAATTTATCATACACCGGTACATTCACCGTGATTCATGGTTTAATATTGGCGAGTTGTACGACCTGGCGACGACTGCCAGAAAGCCAATTTGCCCAAATGAGACAAAAACGGACACCCGGCGCCGGTTGCGCTGCAACGTTGCGAATTTATTAAAACGGCATATGTGCGAATTTCGTTCTAATTATTCCTAACGAAACCAACCGTTCTTTCGCCGCGTTTCCATTATGGATAACAATGGGAATGTGGGAGTTTTTGAGTATGGGAACCGACCATTCTGCCATATTGTGTACCGATATTGAACTCGTGCTGTCGAATCTTCTTCAGAACTCAAGGGTTTCGATTTCTGAGGATTTGATATTTATTAAATTTAGCGTGTTAGTTCCGGTTATTAACTCCTCGTACGTGCACGCCAGTCTAATGAATTCATCAGCTCGCGATATTGATCGCAGGAAACGTGGCAAGGAGCTAAATCGGCGAGGTGGAGTCCGCCGGGCACAATGCTCTCCAACGCGTCCGCATCGATGGTTCTTGACTTTTTGTTTCACAAGCAACAAGCTACAGAAGCGACGCTGGCATTCAGATTCATTCATACATACATAGATAAGGTGTTGGCGTGGGAATCTAAAACTAGAACGTATTCAAATTCTATAAGCATCAGGGTAGACGTCATGAAATAGACTTCTAAAAAGACTGTTCTTTCACTGCTCTATATGAGAACAGTACAATTAATCAATATAAACACTACAAATTGACATATACTTAATATTTCCACTAAGAAGGATGTATACCTTAACTGTGGATAGTATTTTTAGTTATATTTCATCATAGACGTTGCGACGAAAAAATTACAACGAGAAAAGCGTTCTATCAATTCCTGTAATATTAGGCGAGTATATTTGTGACTTATTTTTTATTATGGCGAATTGCGAATTACAGACATGGATGATAAATACATTATCGTCTTTAAATGTGCGACTCAGAATCGAAAACCGCAGGTTTGTTACATTAACCGCAAAATTATATTTAAATTTCAAATCGGCTTCTGAAAAATGTATCCTTAAAATTATTATTTATGTACAATATAATAATAATAGGCAATAAATTAAATGGTCAAAATTTAAATTTTTAAATCAACTTTGGGTCAGAATAAAAATCAAATTTCGGTCGGAATCAAATGGTTAGAATAAAAATAGCATACGGTCAGAATATAAATATAATATTATAACATTTATAAATATAAATTATTTATTTTAAAAATATCTTTCTCGCACCTAAACCTGAACACCCCATAAATAACTCAACGAATCTATTTAATTATATGTAGGACGCGAAGGTATTCAGATTGACGAACGAAGCGGGAATAACGACAGAGCGGTGGCGGAGAGCACGCTTGGCTTATTGACATCTGGCTATGTTGCGAGTCTAACCAAACAAGTTTGGTCTAAAACATGATAATGTACTGACCATCTGTCAACATAAATTGACCTTGATGTTAAAATACTGATCATGTACTATAAATACTGGCTATTATTTATAAATTCTGACAAATGAATTGTAATAAATACTGACTAAAAAAATGATTCTGACCATATAATATTATTCTGACCGATGTATTCTGTTCTTTTAATATAAATTCTGAACACAACCGTATTACAATAATTCTGACGCGAAAGATACGAGCCTTTTTAATATTGTGAAAAATCGCCAGTCCGCGATCTAAAAATTTTGTGAAACTGTTTTATTATTATAAAATAATAAAAATAAAAGCTGCATTTTTTATAATATAATATATTACTCTTATCGTAATTTTTCGTTTAAGGAATAGTCTTATTTATAGGTTAGATTCTTGGTTCAGTTGCGAAATCTTATTCCGAAATACTTGACTGATATTTACAAGTACGGTCGCCATTTGCAACCATAATTATGCCATAAAATTTTACCATTATTTTAAATAATAGCAAATCGTAACATATCTTTAGAAATAAACTTCCCATATTTTCTATGAACAAATCTTGATTCTATCAACAAATATTGAACATTGATATATTTTGAAATATTAGTTACTACATTTTATATATTTATTGTAAATCTTCCGTTGTAACATGACAGGCGTTATCGGTGTAAACATAAGCTTCGCCCAAAATTTAAGAATGAGAAATCAGTCTGTAAATTAATAACATATATTTGTATAATTTTAAACTACTGGTATAATAATATAATATTAAGTATAATATTTGTATGACAGACTTATCCAAGTCTATATTGCAGATGTTTTAAGTTCTAGAGTTCAAGAGCTGTCAGTGTCGAGCGTATTATCGCGTTGCGTCGGCGATAGTGCGCATCAGTCTTTAATCCTTTCGTATCTAGTAATGTGGCAATGAGTGAAAATACACATGCGACCCTCGGGCGTTCTCGTGTTCAACCTAAGGTCTCCCCAGTCACGCCATCGAAGCTAGACTCGATTGTTTTTTATCTTATTTTGTAAACGAGAACCTCTCGAATTTCAATATGACCCCAAGAAGGCAGAGTTCAAGGATTTGTTTTTGGAATTCGTGACATTTTTCCATGATGTATGTGTTTCTGATACTGCATTTTTTATTTACTTGAAATTCCGTCGTGATGATGTCATCGTCACTGACACAACATCGGCAGTTTTAATTAAAGGAAAAATATAAATAACACTAATGCAGCGCTTTTGCATTGTTACGGTTTCTTTACATTGTGCGAAACCATATTGCAAATACAATAGTGTCAATGCGTCAACTCTTTTTATCGAGTTAATAATAAGAAGATTAATCGTTACTAAATTCATTAAGCATTTCACAAGCCTTTTAGCAGCGTATTACCAAAATTGTAAAGATTTTATTCTTATTAAATGATTAGTAAGCGATAGAAGTATTTATATATTGAAAGATATTACATATTCAACTCAATTTTTGCTGATGATAATTCAATATTTGTAGAATAATATTATATGTGTAATAAATATTTATTTTTTGACGTTACAGATAAAATGGCTTGCCCCATCAGCCCTTCCTTGAAAGATTTGCCAAAGGTGGACATGGATCTCAAGAGCCAATTGGAAGGATTTAGCCATGGTAACTTGAAAGATGTCGATACCCAAGAAAAGAACGTTTTGCCGTCAGCTGAAGGTTACTAATATTTTGAAATAGCACATTTAATTGCATGTTAATTATAATTATTATAAAAACACTGTAAGTTCGTTATATATTATCACAATTGTTTATATTTTCAAAATTGTTACATGATGCATCTATCATATTTTGTAGTAATATAAATTCCCAACCCTTTTTTCTCATATGTGATGTATACAATTAATATCAGTCATTTTATATATATTTTGGAAAAAAATTCTGAAATCATAAAATGATATTAATTTTGATATTGGACATGTCTTCATTTGATGTTCAATTATGTACATGTTTGAAATTGAAACTAACTATAGTGGACTATTTTATTTTGCTAAAGCCAAAATAAAAAGTAAGAAACAACCAAACTTCATAAATTCATTGCTTAATCAAGATGTTTCTTTTATATTTCCTTAAAAATATAATTTTTGTAATAAATATTCGCTCTACATTTCTGCATATATTTATAGTAATGAAACCATAAAAAATATTTTAGGCGTCACATATACTAAAGAGCTTGATGAGTATAATAATTATTTTTTTAATTCAGTACTACATTATAAATGAAATAGATGGAAGTGTAGCAAGTTACAATACACTTTTAATATTTTAATGCACTTGTGGTAGAGGATTAATTCTTTAAATTAAATTTATTTATGTAAAATATTTTCTTTTTGCTTTGCATTCGGATTTATTTCTACCACTTCTAGTTGTCGGTATAGTATATTTTTACATACACCAACATACAATTTATACATTTATTAATTACATATTTTATTTTGCATGCTGCATGTTTTATTTTATCATACACTTTAGATGTCGCACAGGAGAGACTGCACAACAGTTTGTGTAAAGACGTTGAGTCGTTCAAACCGTCCATTCTAAAGAGAACAGATACCAAAGAAAAAATTGTTCTGCCCAATGCCCAAGGTAGTTTTGAAATTTAGGCGTGATATATAAAGTTTACGGTTGCGCACGATAAAAGCTGTGGTTTGTGGTGTTGCGTTGATAACCGTTTTTTATATTACGATTTTAATTAGTTTAACTATACATAAAGCGATTAATAACGATCTTAACCTGATAATTGTATGTACATATATATAATACAAATTAAAACAGTAAGTATAATAATTATGCTTTGCTATTTTTATTTTATTAATAAATAATAATGTATTATATTAAGATTGATTTTTAAATAACTTTAAAAGCCATAATAAAAAGTTTTATAATATATACCATCGAATAATTTGTTAGTGCTTTCCCATTGCCTTCGGAACACATATTTGGAAACAGTGGGAACAATGAACTAATCCCTTTTGATTTATTGCCAAATGCTGGTAATATAAAAAAATAATGCTTTGCCTTCATGATTTTTAAGGCTTTGTCAATATAAATGGTTAAATTAATATGTACCACAGGCTAATTTTCTTCATCATAATATTGTGCTGAATGCTAATCGTTCTGTTGTGTTTTATAGATGTTGCTGCTGAAAAGACTCAACAAACTTTAATTGCCGGCATTGAAGCTTTCGATGCCACTCGCCTCAAACATACAGAGACATTGGAGAAGAACCCGCTTCCCGATAAAGATGGTATTAAACTTATCCTCAAAAAACACGTTGCACATTTGCTATCAATAAAAAATCATACACAAGAGCATAACTTTGTCTTATGCCCAATCGCTTTTTATGTCATTACTTAATTTGCATGAGCTTTCTGCATGTTGAAATATAAAATGCATGTCTTTTGCAAAGTTGTCGCCGCTGAAAAAATTCACCAAACATTACTCACCTGCGTGGAGCACTTTGATAAAGCTACGATGAAGCACACGGAAACAGAGGAAAAGAATCCGTTACCCCCTGTCGAAGGTTTGTTAACGCTTTGTGTCCATTTGTAAATGGATATGATTGCATTAATATTAAAATCCATTGCATTTACTACCCATCTTACAATTGTTTTCATATTTGATAATAATTTTATTTTTTTAATTGTTCTTTAAAATATTCCAGCTATCGAACAAGAGAAAGGAAAGATGAACTTCATTAACGGAATTGAAAATTTCGACACTAAAAAATTGAAGCATACCGAAACGTGCGAAAAGAACCCACTGCCAACTAAAGATGTCATCGATCAGGAGAAGACCGCGTAAAATGCGTCTATTGAATAGACGTGTTCAATATGTTGCATATATCTTTTAATTTGCATAATTACGCTAGCGATACTTATAGTGTGTCAAAATCATTAATTTTTCAATTGCATTTTTGTACTATATATGATTTTGATATCTGAGTACATTTATTGAATAATAAAGCATATAATTAGATTTAAGTTGGTATGAGAATAACGTCATGATATACCATAATGTGTAATTTTTTATAAACTATTACTCTAGTTAAGCTGATAAGATTCTCGCTAGTTTCCAATAGACATGGACTCTCGTGAGCATTCGATACGTTTGTTCACTACTATTAATTGTTCATGTTTAAGTCATCGGTGATCCAAATATACAATATTTGATAAATATAGTGAGAGATATTTTTTTTATATTTATATATTATAATGAATAATAAGTGTTCCTGGAATTAATTGCTCATTGTCAAATTAATGATATATTTTTCAATAATTTTATTTCTGAAATTCAATGTTTCAATTTTATGGACAATTGTAGATTGGTGCTTTTTCAATAAATTTGTATAAAAATTTTGTTTTTTTTTTCGAAATTCATCAATTAATTTCAGTATTTGTAAGAGATAAGTAAGTATAATTAATACCCTAGTTTAGAGGTTGTTGACCATTTTCATTTTTATACTACAAAAAAACGCAGCGAATTTGCGATGGGATGCCTGTTTGCCCTGCTGCATACTGCCACAATTTATTTTCTTAAAATATGTTTACCAATATTTCATATTTTTTTAAGGATTTCTGTATGCGATACTAAGATTTATTGTGCCAGCGGTGACACTAAAACAAGGCTTCCTAAGCATTTTTGCTTCATTCCCCCTTTTACCAATATTTAAAATATAAAAAATATAATTTTAGTATTTAGTCAATCAGTGCAATTTGCGGTCTTTTAGACCATTGCTAATTTTAGGAATATGTTTTTAAATTTTGATTTCGAAAAAAAAAAATATATATCAATCACCATTTTGTAAATTAATTTGTATACAGAAAAAATATTATGACAACACCCTTAAATAAGTAATAATTTTAAAACGACGTTTGTACATTTTAATTTTTCTTATAACAAAAAGGTAATACCAATAAAAAAATATTCTAAAAATAAGTTTTTAAAGTGTTACCTCGTTTGCTGTAACTTGCAAAACATAAAAAATATTATATTTAAAGGAACATACAAATATTACTTTTAATTGTATAATAATCAACTGGAAAATGTTTTGCAAATAATATTACCAATTTAAGTATTATGCTTTAGCAATTGACGACTAATAATGAATGCAACGTCACTGAAGAATTTGCTTCTTTGCCACTATGTGATACAATTAGCTCTTTCGATTTCTTTAAAGTTTTTAAACCTTTAATTTAACAAACAATAAAAAATTGTGCACTCGCGATTTGTGCGCTCTATTTTTTTATCTGGAAATATTTAATTTTATTATTATGGAACAATAAATATAAAAATAAAAAAAAAATTTTAATGTCAAAATATCTTTTCGACAGATAAATTATCCAACAAAAAGATTTTTTTTTTAATTTTATTTTACGAGTATGAACATCATATCAAACCTATAAGCGCGTGGTAAAGTAAATTACAATTTAGAGAAGCAGCTCTAAATGAAATATGTTTTTCTGCTCTTACAAAATTTTGTAATAAACGTTTATATGGTTATTTGTGATGCAATCATATCCGAAATATCTGAAAGAAGTGTCATATACAATGATGTTCTAAAGCAGTGGACTTCAACTCGGTGGTCCGCGGACTGGCGCTGGTCCGCAAGAAATTATTGCCGGTCCGTGCAAACTTTTACCCGATTCGGGAATCCCCTACTGATGCGACGCAGTTTTGGTAGTTTTTTTCATCTTCATGTTTGTGTGAAAAGACTTTTTCAAATATGTCAGTAATAAAAATCAGAGGAATCGATTGGATGTTAGTTCAGCGCTTCGTCTCTCAGAAAACACGCTGCAACCACGTATATCAAATTTGTTTGCAAAAAATCAGAAGTAAAATTCGCACTAACAAAAAATTGTAATTTTATAGCATTAATTAGATAATATTCTATCTAACATTGTTTTTTTTTAGTCTGACGCCGGTCCGCGATACATTTTTCCTATTTTCACCGGGCCGTGGATGAAAAAGGTTGAAGAGCACTGTTCTAAAGGTTTTTGAATAATTTTTAAGTTTTAAAATAAGTTGATTTCAACGAATATGAGAATAAACTAGTAACAAAATATAAAAAAAAGTCATTGCTATTAGATATTTCAAACATAAAGTTTTACATTATATGTATTGCATTTTTAAAAAGAATTTTAAAAATATCATTTTTTTATGAAAATCTATAGTAATAGATTCTTATCGGTCGTAACGTTGAATACATGAATAATATAGAATGGAGCATTTAAAACTATATAAATACTTATGGAACATCGTTTGTTCAGAAATGTATTTAGTACACAGTTTATGAAGAGGTGAGTTTAGACAATGTTGACTTGTATGGCCGTACTTGTCTCTTTTAAAGTATCCCGTGATGGTTGTGAAAGGAGTAATTTAAAATCATTATAATGGCATTAGTTAAGTAAATACAATGTTAGGATTTCCAAATTCTTTACCGCGGCTGTTCTAATCGTGACAAATATAATTCGGCTCATGACAGCAGCTTTTCGGAGCTTGTCATATTATCAATGATCATGACCATTCCCCAGCGAGTGATAAAGAGATAAAGTCATGTCAGGAGCGTGGAGTCCGCAGAATATATTTATATTCGTTTTTAAGTTTTATGGTTTTGTATTATCTCTGATTGGGAATCGTAACTTTCTTATTAGACATTAAAATTGTCTTGATATGTATTTAGCAAGGTGGACAGATTGCTGCGGGAGCACAAAAAAATATTTTTGGAAACTTTTGTTCAAGGAGGACAAATAAGGACAAAACTTTTGAGGAGGACAATCCTCCTCAAATGAGGATGTCTGGTCATCTTAGGCTTATGCATTCAAAAGTTGATATAATCGTAAGTCAACTAAATTGTTAAATATCCGCAATTCTTCAGCTTTTTATTTACTCATTAAAATAGAGTTAACATCTAAGAGTGTAAATATGTTACAGTGCAGACACATTTGGGGGACTATGGATCATTTAAAAAACTGCATTATTTTTTTGTTGGCAATTATTCCCCCTTTTTTGAACATGTTTAAAATTGGAATTAGTATTATATGCAGATAATGTGATAATATTCTCGTTCAAATTATGTAAAGTTAATTTTTAATTTGCTGAAACAGTTCAAGAATAACGTCATACAAGGAAAACAATACGAGAGAGATACACGTAAAAATATTTCTAAACGGCACAGTGTCGCCGAAAGTAGTAACAGAATCTTAGTAAAACATAATTAATTATAAACAACAATGAAAATTTAGATAGATTAAATCTACGAAATGATACATGATTATTTATATGTATAATAAGAAACCTGATCTAAAAGAGAATTTACAAAAGAAACATAGAATTATTATTAATTAATTAAAACTTATTAAAAATATATATAAATAATTAAAAAGGTATTTAGAGCTCTTAATGATTATTTTTACATTTTTTAAATAAGAGCATATGTAAATTTTAAACTGCTTAACCTGGTGTTGGCCACCCTTATTTGGTCAAAACGTCGCGAAACTCGCCCATTAGTCTTTTAGGATTCGAATTTTTCATTCGTGCGTCTCTGCAAGGCCACTCTCGGGAATTTCGTTGCTATATTTTTGTTCCTCGTCTCGGACTTCTTCCTCCCCGCACCACAATCCTAGCTCGGTGTCATATTTGCAGGCGAAATCTGAAAACATTATTGTTGCCCTGCGGCCGCGGGATTTGTGAAGCACATTGCCGCTCCGGAGGTCGAAGTGGCGACAGCGTTCTGGATTTTTCGTGGTTGTGTGGCGAAGAAAAGAGGTAATCTTGTACTTTTCGCATTATAATAAACCATTTAAACTGAGAAAGGAAAGACTGGTGCATATTTCGAGTTTTTTCCACATTTTTTTTTTAATATTCGTGACTTCAAATTTTAATGGCGGATTCTTTGGATATTGCGATCTTATCATTCGATGATGAAGTATTGCAATAGATAGGTAATCCAAATTTTTTCATTTTTTTCGCTGCTTGCGTCAATATTATTTTTATATACAGAATGGCTCATGTAAAACGAATTAATTAAAACAGTTGTTAAAGTATGTAAAGTATTTATTAAACAAATCTGCTTATTCAATAAGGTGTGATGAAAAGAAGTACACACTACTGAAAAATAAAAAAATGTTATGTATTCTTTTAAAAAATGTGGTGTAAAAAGTATTATTAATATGTAATCTTATTTTAGAATTTCACAATGAGTTCAGAAAAAGGTGTGCAATCTTGGAATGGTCAGCATATAGATGCACGCTTAAACGGAATAGGTTTATTCCGAAAGCACATAGTTAGAGATTCCAATTCTCTATTTCGTGCGGTAGCTAATGTCGTTTATTATTCTCAAACAGCGCACTATCAAATTAGAAAACAGTGTGCCGATTTCATCAGGGATTATGGCATAAAATATTTAAATTGGGTGCGCATAACATACAATATTGTCAACTTCAACATGTTTTTTACAATTATTTCTTCTTAAGGCTCACGATAGAGATAAAAATGATCATGTAGGCGCTCTTTACCGAGAAGATACGCCCGGAGACATGAACGACGTAATGACGATGAGCATTTTGTTCAGGTAAATACTTACAAATTTAAAGATTGATGTATCACGTTAATCAATTCTTCTTTTTTTTTAGGCGTGATTTTGTTGTTTTTGATATGCAATGTGTTCCGGACACATCTTGTGTTAACGGCTATAATAATACTATTTACATGCTGTACCAATCTGCAATAAATCATTTTGATTTGCTGATACCGATGGAACGTGTGAGAACAACAGCATGCTGTCAATGTTAGTTGAATTTTTTTCTTGTATATCAAACTCGTCCTAGTCACCAAGAGAGCTAAACCACTTCCCGGTCACAGTACTTTTTTAAAAATAACTCAAAAATTCTTTCTTACGCAGCCATTGTAAAATAATTTAGAACATTCGTACAAATTTTATTTTTAACAGAAAAAGGATATGATAATTTTTTCGAGAAATTGCTCATTTTTAAGATGATAATTTACAAAATATAAATTTACGAGTTAACTCAGGCATGACCAGGAAGGGGGTTAATATATAACCCTGTCAATTCGAGTTTTTCTCTGGTTGTTCTAAGAATATATTACTAGCTGCACACGGTAGGAGATTTTAATGCTCAAGCATTTTATCAATACAACATGAATGTTTTTTTAATTAATGATAAAAATAGAAAATATACATATGTATATTTAAACTTTACTTTAAATATTTGTAACAGAAGTAAAATAATATTATGGGAAATTTTTATTTAATGTAGTATATGATTGTAAAAAATAAAAAATCTTCTGCCAAGCTTATCATATTTTAATTTAAAAAAATTATAGTATGTAAATTTTATTTTTAATTTTTAAATGGCATTTAAAAATTAAAAATAAATTAATTAATTAATTAAAAATAATTGAAATATAAATATCAAGAAAATAGAGAGGGCTGAACCACAAAAGTTCTCATACGAAATTCAGTGTGGGAAATCCGGAGTTCTTAATAATTCGTGACGTGTGATTGGTCAATTTACTGTGACGATATAATCGTTAAGTAGGGTAATATACAAAACAAAATATTTCTCACGTCTCAAGTGATAAATCCAGAGTGTATTTTTTTGCCCTCAAAAATATAAAAAATAACTTAATAAATTAAATAGTTATCTAGATTAAAGGCTCATGCCAAAGAACTGGGAAATAAAATATTAGACACTATCCTGAGTGTAATCAAATCTTAAGTCTATGATTAAAACAATAGTGATTTGGATGAGTTTGGTATCTATAAACACATTTATTATTAAATTATATTTTCTATCGTTATAATTTTAGCGTTGGCTTATAAAGCAATTTATCAAGGTGTATTTTCTATGGTTGATGTCGATTACGCGACTAATATGATGTTGAGCGATTCTAACTTTGATGGTGCAGGAAACATGGGCTTAATTAAAACTGATACAAAAGTGACTATATCAATCGAAAAATATAGTCAGAAAACTAATTTTGCGAGTGTCAGTGCAAAAGAGATGCTATTCAACAATCTGATCCCATATCCATACAAAGTGGCTCGGGGCTTGTCTCCGCACATTTATAAAAACTTGGAATATGACGTATGGTCTGAGTTTAAAAAAGGTTTTTTTTATATATTTTTTATTTGAGATAACTTTCAAATCCATTATATATATGTATATGAGAATATTTTTTTAGAAAAAGAATTGATCGGCAGTCAATGCTTAAAAGTTGGACTTAAATGTCTCTGTAAAATGAACAAAGATCAGAAGACCCCTTACGTTTGCTATATACAAGAGATGAGATCTGATTCCAATCAATGCATTGTGTACATTGAAGAACTCGGGGAAAAAGTTATTTTGACCGTCAATCAGTTGCAGCCGTTACCTTTTGACGAAGCTAAACCGTGGCACCTTATGACGACAAATAAAAGAAGTAGCAAATTACCGTTTTATATGTATATATTATCTATTTTTAATTTTGTTCATATTGCAGATAAATATTTTAAGAAGTGTATTAAGAACAAAAAGGGTACGGTTCAAGAAGCAACGAAATATGCGCAGAATAAAAACAAGGTCGTTTTTAAGACACGCATCATTGAAAAAAATCAAAGTTTTGCCGAGTCAGAAAAAGACAGCAACAACAACGAAGTTAACGATTGGGAAGTATACAAAATGAAAAGTGATAAACATCAACTGATCACAAAAATGGAATATTCCACCTTCAAACCTTATACGGTACTTTCAATATTTGTTTTAAATACGTATTTATGGTTTTTAAATATAATCTGATTAATTTGTTTTGAAGGTGGATTTTATTGCTGTGCCGTTTACAGTAGAGCATACGCCGACAGGTGTAAGCAACGGAGCCACTCAAGATGCTCCTAATCTACCGAGCAGATCTAACAATGGAGTAAACACTACAAATACGAATACTTACACTTACATGCACTATTCCCCGCCTCCTGTATGATAAGATTTTACTGACATATTCTCAGTGGCAATGATTAATTGAAAACCTTTTGATTTTATAGTTAAGCAACAGCCCGGAAATGAATACAACACCGGGACCATATGTGTCACCTTCGAATCCGAATCCGTCTCTAATATATCAGAGTATAAATTCAACTTATTAATCTTAATTAAATAGCTGAAACGTAAAGAGCACATGTTCAATATATATAGGATACGTGCTCTTTTTGTTTTTAATTGTTTAATTAATAATAATAATAATTTACATTCTTTTGTATTTATTCTTAGATGCTCCTATTGGGGCCGGTAGCCCTTATCCGTCGCATTTTCAACCAATGTTTTGTGTGCCGCCAATACCGATGCAGCCGTTGCGACCAGTCGGTCCTATAAATTTGCCGTATCCTATTAATCGATCGGCGTTCGGTCCCGTTAATTTGTCCGCACAACGCTCTATGGATATCAATGGATCTGATCTTCCGCATGGTATATATTCAAACCATTTTTGCTCACATCAAATAATATTGTTACGTTTTACGATAATTTTAGACGTGCCAACATTGAGATACTTTTACAATATGGGGGTAGAATTTGCACTAAGCGGAGGTCTACCGTGGATCCACCATCCGCCTCCACCGACAATAGCTCCTATGCATGCTTCTCATAATTTTTACCCTCAGCCATCAGTCAACCAATTAGCACTGGTACGAATATCTAGTCATACCTTGTATTAATTTACATTAATATATATTTTTTATAATCAAAATAGGAAATGCAAAGCAATTTGACTTTGGAAGATTCGCCCCAAAGCCAGGCTTGTTCGCCGAGAGAGCAACAGAAGAATAATAATAATAATACACAATACAAGAATAATAAGTATAACGACTTCAGAAACGGCAGAGGCGGCGGTCCTGGCGGAAGATATAGAAGAAACGATAATAATTATCATCCAAACAACAAAACCAATGGAAATAATAGGGGAAACAACTCCAACCCGAAGAAAGGGATCATGAACAATATTAGATGCGACGGCGAACGCAATCAGGATAAAAAAGAACAAGAACAAGAACAGCTATCGAACTCTCCTTCTGTAACGCCTAACTTACCACCGATTCCGTATCCACCGCCTACGTTCTATCGTTATCCGGACGCTATGATTGCTCAAAATTATCCAGGAAATTTCCTGCCGTACAATCCTGCCATGGAAGAAGCAGCTGCTTCTCCTGCGATTGATGGGAATTTTATTCCCCCTGTGAATCTCCCGCCGCCTCCGTTTGTGTATTACGCTCCCCAACAACCAATGTACATTTCTCAAAATTTGCCACAAAATGCCAATTACGTATCTCCGAACCATTACCCTTCTCAGACACCAGACAGCGGCGTATCAAAGTAAATTAATCATTTGATACTATAGATTAATAAGATTTGAAAAATAATGAAGACACTAGATTTAAATATAATATAACCAATACTGTACGATTTAGGAGTAAGAAATGCATAGTTATGTAGATGTAGTATTGGATAAAAAAACTATTGGAACACGAAATTCCAATCTATTTCATATTATTGTTATATTTTTCTACTGATATAGATCTTTTACCATAATGTAATATGATTTAATATAAAGAACATGCTGACATAATAATACATACAATAAGCTTTTAGAGCTGGACTCGATCAAAACAAAATAGTAAGCGTTTCGTACAGGTTGTGTGTAACTTATTAATAATCTGACAAAAATGACCAGAGCTTGCTTTTAAAATTTTAATGGTATGACAATAGTTTCGCTGCTTTTATTGTTCTTGTTTAATCTGGTTGATATTTCTATACATAATTACAACATAAACATCGTATAGTATATAAGATTGGGAGTTTCTATGTTCTTTGAATTCGTCACCGCTGTTAATGGAATTCTTGATAAAATCCGTGAGAATAAAATCAAGATGTACTTTATGCGTATTTATAGAATCGTTAAGAATTTTATTCTTGTATCATTATAATATAATTATATAAAAATATAAAAAAGTAATTAATTAATAATGTTACTATTAGTAGTATATGTACTAGTTTATTAATAGGTTATGTATGTATATACATAATTTATAGTGCAATGATATTTTTGGTAAATTAATCATAAAACAAAACTTCATTTCAAGAACATTCAAATTGTAGATTTTATTATTTAATAGTAAATAATAAATCAAGTGATTTGTAAACATTTCGATATATTATACATATAAATGTATATTTTTTCTAATTTTTCAAAATTTAACTTTTACATATTTGTAATTTTAGTTTATAATAATAAAATATATAAAATACAATGCATTGCTATTTAAAATTACAATAAACATGCATCTCCCGGATATCCTTTTACACCAAGACCTGTAACTACGAATACTGCGCCGCACGGTGGTTTTTGTTCGTTTTTTATGTTCATACTGGCAGAAGTCACGTACAGTTCGTCGAGATTCTTTCCACCAAACGCCACAGACGTCACTTGCAATGCTGGAATCGGAATAGTTTGCAAAACGTTTCCATTATTGGGATCTACTTTGATGACCCTTGAACCGTCGAAGCATGCTACCCACAAATTTCCATCAGTGTCGATTGTCATACCATCCGGCACTCCTTCCAAGTTATGCTTTTTGAAATCTATGACCATACGTTTATTAGCTATAATAAGAAAAAAGTGCAATCTGATAATACTTGTAAAAGAAAATAATTATATTTGTTGGTCCAAAAGTATCCAGTCAAATATATTTCAATAAGTATTGTACATTTCCCTGTTTTTATTAGTACTATATTCAGTAAATTGTATTCCTAGATATTGATACTAGGAGTTGTATAAAAAGTGATTTTATTATAAACAATAAAAGATTTAAGACGGATACTTTTGAACCTACCCTTAAGTACTTACACATGCCACCAGTTTTGAAATCGTAATCGTAGCAGCGGACCCCAAAATCTAAGCTGTCTATGTAGTACATTTTATTTCTATCGACATCCCAGCAAAGTCCGTTAGAAATGGATACTTTTTCTACACGTTTATGAGCGCCACCCTTGTTGAACAAGAAGAGCGATCCTTTCTGCATCTGGAATTCTCCTGGCGGATCCTCTTTGCCCATGGTGCCTCCGTATAGCCTACCTCTAGGATCAGCTTTTCCGTCGTTTAATCTATTAGTGTTGCAACCGGGCTCGCAGTCCACTTCGGCTAGTTCAGTCAACACTTCTACCTTGCTGTTGTTTTCTCCGTCCCATTTGACGACCAATACTTTACGATCCACGGCGACCACAAATTCGTCCTTTTTGCCCGACAATGGTACCATAAAGCCGACATTTCCAGCTGCATATTTATACATTGTTTAATATATTGTATTACATATAATAGGATAAATATTATTTTCTTACATAATTTGGCTTTCGTTTCTTTTTTAGTCGCTGGGTCATACTTGTGAATAGTGTGATCGAATATGCTGACGAAATACAAGCATTGCCGTTCTTCGTCCCAATGTGGACCTTCACCTAAGAGAACGGGCTCGGTGACTTGCTCAACTTTTGGGCTCATCTGCAAATTTCAATGTTAATGAATTTATTGAAAAAAAATCAATAGTAAACAGTTGTCTTAGTAGATAAATTTATTCTACTGGATTTTTAATTTTCAATTTATTTAAAAAAACTGTCATGTAAATCTATTGACTTGCACTTTACGGTTTACAAAACTTTTCTTGTTTATTCCATCTTCTGAATATCAAGTTAATATGTTAATTAACATAATAAACACCGCGCGAAACTCATAAATTTAGTTGTGAGTGAAATCATAAATATTTTATTGATAGTTTTTAACTTAGCTAAATATATTAAAAAATATTCATAAATGTCTTCATACACAAGTAAAAATAATAAAACATTTTAAAATTATTTTATTATGGTATAACGATGACTTGACTTACTTGATAAAATACAACAATATTATCCTAGTATATCATAATCGATGAGTTTTTATAAAATACAAAAATATTCAAGCAGCTTATAAATATTTATAATTTGATTTAGCTATGCATTATGGTTAATATTCTTCTATGGGCAAAATAAATTTAAAAACTTAATCGATTAATTTATAATTTTTTTATATACTATCCCATGATTTTTTAACGGTAATGATAATATACAAAAAATATTAATGTGTCGTTAATATAACAGTAATTAAAACTATTATTATATGATTGCCATCCGGTGTGTGTAACAGTAAATAATATTTTTAGATTATACTAAATACAATAATAGAAAAGCGATTAAATGTTGTATTAAAATGAATAATAATAAGCAAAATTAATCTAACCAAAGATATCCATACAATAATATTGTTACAATATTTATTTAATTGGACAAGTCATAATAAAAATATCGTGAAAATGTTACATGAACCATATTAAGTATTTAATTGAATGTCACCAAATATCATTCTATACCAAATCAAAATAAAGACAATACAATGAAAAACAACACTTACGATTAACGACTGACTGTTGCTTGGCAAAGCTACGAATGTTTCAAAATAGAATCGGTCCAGTTATATAAGGACTTGTTTATTCATATCAAACGTTGATAACACTCATGTGCAAACGTAAAGTGGTGTTCAAACCAGGATACTTGAATGATAGCCGCCTACGTAGTTGATACACAGCGTACAAGATAATTATTGTGATTTTTTCTCAATTAGTAAATGATATGTGTATCCATGTAACAATTGAATAAATAATAAAACCATTTCCGAGACCTTGAACTATAATATATAAATTATAATAAATTAACATTATTTTACTTATTAAGAGAGCCTTTGTTTACATATGTACTAAGGTGATCAGATTTTGAAAATAATAAAGGATACACTAAAAAAAAAGTCATCTCGGATTTTTTTGTTTATATTAAAAGGATGCTGTGGGAGCTAAAAAAAGTCATCTCGGAAATTTTTGTTTGAAGACAATTTATTCTCTTTAAAGGAGAACGTTTGGTCAGTGGCGTAGCTAGGGTATGTGCCGCCCAGGGCGATCCTTAAAATTGCCGCCCCCCCCACATACATTTTTTGCAGGGTCGTAAAATCAGCATTTCTTAAAATAATAAATTGATTATTATTATTAAGCTCTTGTTATTCGTGGATTTATATATGTTTTAGTGCATTCAGGATTAAGAACCACACTAGACGATCCCATCGCGAATATGCCGCCCCAAGCAAGTGCCGCCCGGGGCGGGCCCCCCCCCCCATAGCTACGCCACTGCGTCTGGTCATTATATGTACATACATCCATATATAAGTCAGAATGAGAAATAAAAAGAAAATAATTATTAGTTTGAATTCTTTTTGCACAGGTCATAAAGAGTATACAAAGTTTGGTACAGTGAAGGGGAGGGTGACATAAGGTGTGAGCTGACTAAGTTTTTCTTAGTCTGAGAGCGAAATTTGGAACGGATGGACAATTAAAGGGAATTAAGAGGGGGGAGGGTGAAAGTGTCAATGTTTTGAACAGGGTCCTAAAGTGTAACTATGCATAAATTTACTTAGATTAAGTAATGGGTGTAGGATTGTAAGGAGAGTACATTAAACGTGTTGTTGCTAGGGCTAATGTATTAAAAATAATAAATAAATAAATGTGGCGAGTTAATATCAGACGTCACATATGCCTACTTCAATAATAAACTGCAAAAAATATTGTACATTATATATTTTTAATTTTGGATATGTTTTCATATGCTGTTAGCCCATGTACACGTTTGAGAATAAAACTTGGACTTGTTTTTACAGTCTACTTAAAAAAATTGTTCGCGTTTAATATTACTCCAAATTGTTATGAGCTCTGGCATTTTTCCTTTTGCCATAAACCAGATCTCGGAATCATATATTGAGAAAATCAAGAATTTAAAAGCTGCAATCCTAGATATTAAATTCAATACAGTTATTTAATATACAATACACATTAGAAAATATTGGTATATTTCAGCCAACTCATTTGATTCTCTACATAAAAGTCTCAAGATTAGAGGATTTTTATGTAAGAAAAATGTATCTCAATAATTTACCATATTATTACGATAGGTATATTATTACGATAGTAAGCAAAAAAATAAAACAAAGCAATCTCAATGGCAAATTAATGTCATTTATTTAAAAAAATATATGATAAAATATAAAATCTGGACTGAGTGGGAGTATGAATTGATAATATACACAATAGCATCCTGTATGTATATGATTTTTTTAAATATACATTAATAAGGAAATTCTTATCAAAGCATTTTTATCAATGGAATACCACATACATTTATGCATGAAGTTATTATGTATAATTTAAAATGATTCAATATTCTGATAAAAAAATTATATTGATAAATAAATCGATGATTTAAAACTTTAATGTTTGTTGTCTATATAAAATACAATAATTATTTTTATCATCGCTTGATAATGGAAAATGATGATAATTTAAAAATATAGATAGCGGTTATCTAACAATAAAACATTATACAATAGTAGTCAATTAAGATTAAACATGTCAAGATATGTATGTATAAACTTAAATTTTTATAAATGCACATACATAAATTATAAGATAAATTTTACTAATCTTAAGATGCGTTGAAGTGTAAATGTAAGACTTTTATATATCAATTTAACAGCTGTTAATGTAATATAAGTCAGTTTATTATAGAAATATTGATGTATATATCTTAGATTTGCTCAGATTGATATTTTTTTTTATCAAACATCAATTTATTTCTTAAAATCTCGATAATAGTGTTAGCAAGTATTTTTATTAATAATAAATCATTCGAAACTAAGAATATATTTATAATAAATATTATTTTGTTTTTTTAAAGAAAATATATAAAACACAAATATTTTGTCGGTGTGAAAAAGATACTAACTATTGTGTAACCTTTGAGGGTATATTAGGATATATAAAATCCGAATGAAAAAGTACACAATGATGGTAATAATAACTAGCGATATATATGAAGTAGGTACACATTTATATTTTATTTTTTAAATATTATCTTAGTTGCCACATTGAAATAGTGTATTGTTACTCTAACAACTGCGATTAAATTATCATTCTCTTTTTCCGTTATATTAATTAATAATCTATTATACAAAACTTTTGTGAAGGGATCTAGGCAACCATCTGTTATAGAGAATTCTAATCGAATAGATTGGTATGTTTTATACAAACTGATATTATCAGTAATAGTATTTGATTGAATTTTCTGATAATCTTTAGCAAAATAAATAAATGTTTATGAGATATGACTTGATTTGTAATGAAAGTATTGCACAAAACACATTACGCGATAACGTGATATATGTTACTATAGAACTGATAGACCATCATGAGCTGCGGAAAAATACCGACTGAAATTTTATTAATAAATATATAAATACATATGTTCGACTTGTTATGATATAATATATGGTTAATTATGTAAATCATTTAAATTTATTAGGTTATAAATGTGAATAAATATTGAAAGATAAAATATACATACGTATATAAAATATTAAAAATAAATAAAACCAAGATGAAATATTCAAACTATAAATAAAATATGATATTAAAATCCCTGGCGAAGCTTAGTATGAAAAACACAAAGAAGTATCTCAACATTTTAGTGAGTTTTTGTACCGGTTAATGGTGAATTTTTTCGGTAGTGGTGCACAATACTTTAATGCCATTATATAAGTGCAAAATTTAAGCACATGCTGCACGTTTCCTTAAGAAACAATATAACTCTTTTTACAAGAAAACTTATTTTTAAAATTATTTATAAAAAATAAATTATTAATTCATGCCATTTAATTATACTTAATAAGGCAAGAAAATTGGTTAAGGCACCGTAAAGATCTCTTTATGCATACATTTTGAGAATTCAAACCCAAAAGACGCATTGACATGGCTTCCAGATTGCTAATTTGTAGTATATTTTATTATGCATTGATCCCTCAAAATGTTTATGAAATATTATTTTTGTCTACAAATCGCATTGTATTCAAAACATATACTTTTATCATTGGCTTTAAAATCCTAAGGCTAAATATTTTTATTGTAACTTTTCACGCTTTGATTGTTAGGCGTGCTGGCAAACAATATTTGAAGGCAAAATTTCGAATAGATGCACTCTCCCTTCTTTGAATATATATAAATATAATATATACAAAAGCATTCCAGATAGAATACATATAAGACATACCAATATTACCATAGTCCATATCACTACGAGTGTTTTCTATATAAACAATATATTGTATTATACAATTGAAAAAATTTAACCAATTAGCAGGAAAAAACTTTTATATCAATAATTGCTTTTTTATTCATCTTTTATGTTTCTGAATGTTATAATAAACATATAAAAATTAATATTTATTTTGAAGCCAATATTTAATTATTTTGAAATTTTCTTAAATTTATTATCTCAACTAGGTTTGCCAACATTGACCTGATGGCAAACCAAAGAAAATATGTTGTATTATGGTTGGAGGGGAAAGAGAGTGGGGGATTAAAATTACTTGTTAATATATGTTTATCAGTTTTACATGATATTTTATTATGTACCGCAACAATTTAAGTTACTATCATTATTTATAATATAAGGAATGTTTTGAGGTGAGAGGCAGTTTAATTTAGTTGATAGATGAATTTTAATATAAAAATAGTTAAATGATAATTTAATATAAACAAAATGCAACTAACTGTATGGTAATTAATTATAAATCCTTTAAATAATTATGTTAAAATACAATATAGAAATAATTAATGTACAGTAGACCCCCCAATAACACGATAAATTGGGGATGTGCTATTTGGATGCCCCTTACTATATGTATGAGCGAGCCAAAAGGAGGATATCTCACCACATGCGCCTGTTAAAGTAAGCTTAAACGACCGAAGTATTTTAAAAGAATACGAGATGTACATATATTTTTTACTAGCAGTTAAGAGTATATAGTAATAAGTAAAAAGGTAATATTTTACGAAGATGAAGGTTTATATAATAATATTTCTAGGATAGAAATATTATTATAAAAACCTTTGTAGAAGTAAAAATTTAAGTTTTTATAAGGGGAATAAATAATCAGATTTATGCTATAATACTCAATTGTTAATTAAATATTTTGTATAATAATTTATATGTGATTTAATTTTTGTTATGATTTAAAATTAGCTAATAAATAATATAAATAATTAAAATACTTAATAATTATATTATTTAGGTTTTCTAAAATTTCATTTACAAACATCACCTTCCAAATGATGTATATAATATACATCATTTAGCGTGAACAGTATATTGTTACATAAGTAATAGTATACATACATATATGGTTAATTTTTCATTTCATAAATGTATTGAAAACCTGAAATCAGAGCAAATTTTGTGATTATACCTTAATGATTATAGAGTATAACCACAATTATTATTATAACTTTTTGAAGCATAAACATAATAAAAAAATACTTAGAATTAAATATTAAATAATAAAAAATTAAAGTCATCTTTCAAATATAAAATTTATACTTAAATAGATCTGCAAATATATTCCGATCTTATTAATTTGTAACGTGGTGAAAACTTTCAAAGCAAATTTGACGTTTGTTGAATGTTGCCATATAAGAAAAACACCACTGGAAGAATACTACCATACGCATAATATTTTTTTTTATGTAATAATAAATTAGTTTTATTAAAAATAACGATTCTTCGCTACAGTAAAACATGAAATTTAACCTATAAATATTATTAAAGTAAAAGTTATTATTTATTGAACTACAATATGTTTAAATTCATTTAATTCTGAATGGTATACATTTAATTAGGACATTATTTTATTAATAAATATCAATTTAAAATATTATTATGTCATATTTAGGCATACCATACGTCTCAGTTTCACAGCACTGGCCCAGCGTCCCGGCCGTGTGACATTTTGCTCCGGTTTCAACCATCGGTCCCGGTTGTTGCGGGGAATGCTGATGGGAACCTAAAAATGTCACCTCAGACATTTTTAAACTAAAATAACCAACATTTTGTAGTTCTTGCAGCATCCCTAAATAAATATAAATTTTCGGGATGCCCTTTTTTTAGCACTAACCAAACATTTTTGTTCGAAACGAACGAAAATGTCTGAGGATGATTTTTTTAGATGTCTCAGCTTAGAGATTCATAATTATGGTAAGCCTAATCATATTTATTTTTATATAAACATTTTTTTCCACATTTAAAATATTTAAATGTTTAAAAAATATTTGCTTCAAATAATAAAGCAATTTAAAATGTGCGTTCCTACTATTTTAATATAATTCAAACGAATAAATTTATGTTCGGAGGTCAAGATCCTTATCAGCATAAGTTGTGTGTTTGCGTTTAGTTCGCACGTAATGGCTCACTGTCGACGTTGGAATTTTCTACTCAAACACACTTTGTACCGATATCCATCAAGAGTACGTATTTGATTTCATTATTTCAATACATCCACATTAACACGAACATATTGTGGTATAATTAAGCTAAAATATTGGTAAATTGAGTTGTTTTTGCGGTTATAATTCGAGACATGTTCATATTAATAAACTGGTTTCGATCATAGATATGACCTTAGGCATACGTGAGTACACGCGATGACGTTGGACGAAAACTTTCTCGAGACAATAATTCATAATGATTGTAATACTTTAATATAATATCCATTAGGAATATTCATATTTTAATGGATAATTATATTCGACCAATTAAAACGCGTTAATGTGTACACAGGTGATATTTTTAAGTTAGATAATTTTAATTTTGAGATGTTACACTAATATTATAAGCTAACATTAATTTCTTATAAGTTTTATATAACTCGTTCTAATAAGATCCTTGCTGCATTTTATTTTGTAACGAAATAATTTAATATATCAATAATTCGCAAGGTCAAAATGATATAAAACTAATAAATTCGTTAAAAGTGATATATATTTAAAGATAATAAAACATTTACCAAGAGTTTCAATAAAATAATGTGTCATAAATTTTTTAAAGTAAATGTTTGGAATAGATCATTTTAATTAAATTTAATATCATTTTTGTACCTGGAGGAGCAGGGGGAGTCTTAGACTTGTCCAAGATTGTTCTCTATATACACAGCACTAGTTGCTGATCGCTTCTTATTGTTAGGCTTTTAATGGTTAACTGCTTTGCAGGCTTTATGTAGTTTCGTAAAACTACCTGATCAGAGACCAATCTCTCACTAATCTCGTCACTGAACTTGTTTTGGGTATTCATCAGAGACCCTATGTATACAAGGATACAATAAGTCAGTATAGGGACTGTCAAGAACTATTTATATCGCTATTTATTACTGGTACATCTAAGTATTTATTTGTAGTACCTTTATTTCTCTATGCTATACACTAGTTCCTGGAAAGTCTTGACTGATGATAAAATATTATCTGCAGATGCCAGTAATAGCAATGACTTTGTGTATGTAGTACTCATTGTTATGTTAGTTAAATTTGAGTCTCAGATCTCAGAAGAAATCACATTCAATATAAAACATATTACTTCCAAATAGCTAATCCTTCATAGCTCAAACTTATAAACATTACAATTTTAGCTTTTATCAACCTCACTGAGTCCACAACATGAAAGTCTCAATGGTAAAGACTCCAATGCACATTTCCCCGGTTGCAACGCGGCTTTCACAAACGAACTACACTTCACTGAAGCTAGAAACTATGAATCTATACCTATTTACAAGACTATGCGCCAGACGGGCACGCTCATGGAAACAGTCCACGATCCAAACTTGTCTCAGCAGACAGTGACTAAAATGTACAAAGACATGGTATTGCTAAACACATTCGACAAAATCCTATATGAATCTCAGAGGCAGGGTAGAATATCGTTTTATATGACGAATTACGGCGAAGAAGGAATGCACATAGGAAGTGCAGCTGCTCTCTCGTCTAAGGATCTGATTTACGCACAGTATAGAGAATGTGGTGTGTTTCTGTGGAGGGGTATGACTGTTACACAATTGATAAATCAATGTTTTGGAAATAATGAAGACGAAGGGAAAGGAAAGCAAATGCCTGTACATTATGGAAACAGAAGATTGAATATTGTCACTATATCCAGTCCTTTAGGTAAGGGGTGATCTCTATTCTATATAATTTTTCATTGAGTCTTATATGATAAATATTTTAGGAACACAATTACCACAAGCAGCAGGATCTGCATATGCATTTAAGCTTCAAAAGAATAATGAGAAATGTGTGGTATGCTATTTTGGCGAGGGTGCAGCTTCTGAAGGAGATGCCCATGCAGCTTTTAATTTTGCATCGACTTTAAACTGTCCAGTGATATTTTTCTGGTTAATATATTATCCATAATTTATACAGGCACAATGCAAAAATGTTACATTATAAATATTTTTCTAGTCGAAATAACGGATTTGCTATATCAACACCATCTAGCGAACAGTATAAAGGAGACGGAATTGCAGCAAGAGGTATCGGATATGGTATTGACGTGATCCGTGTTGATGGTACAGATGTTTTTGCAGTATATAATGCTACAAAGAAGGCTAGAGAATACTCTATAGCAAACAATAGACCAGTTATAATAGAAGCTATGTGCTATAGGTATTGTATACTATTTTAAATTCACTAATAAAATTAATACTATATTAAGATAATAAGATAACAGTTTCGAATAAAAGTTGCGGCGATGACTCTTGCTTGCAATACTGTAATGGCATAATAAAATTGTCTTTTCAGAGTTGGTCATCATTCTACATCAGATGATAGTAGTGCATATAGAGATTTAACAGAACTTAAAAAGTGGAATAGCTCTGAAAATCCTCTACATAAGTTGCGGCTCTATTTGGAAACGAAAGGATGGTGGACTGAAGAAAACGAAGCGAATTGGTTGACCGAAACTAAAAATTTGGTCATGAATACGATGAAAGATGCCGAAAAGAAACCAAAACCTGAATGGAAAGAAATGTTCCACGATGTGTATTACGATATGCCTTGGCATATAGAGTAAGTTTGATAACTATATTTTGAATTTGATTTTTTTCATCTTCCCATACCATAACTCAACCCTCACTTTGCCTTATAGTTTGCATAATACAGTTAGGACTCATTTTTTCGCTTACTGTTCGTCTAACAAGATTTTGGTCTTAAATTTTTGATCGGTAGTGTATATTCTCAACATTTCATACACATACATAAATATATGTAAAATTGAAATCAGTCGTGTTTTAAATATTATTATAAAAAACACATTTTATACTTGTACATTATGTTAAATTTTGACCAAGAGTTGTGTCAAACTATGACAAATAAAAACAACAGAGGTCAGGGTTTGGCCATTACTTTGTCGTTTTCACTATGTCACTGGCTTTTATCTCGATTGTGTTATATTTATCAAAAAAAGGCAATAACAAACATATACATAGGCTACCATAAGATAAAACGTGTATAAAACTTAAAATTAATTTATCTATGAATTTGATGAAATGTGTTTAAAAAAAGAATGAAAAAGTATCGATATTTTACATCTAAAGGTTTCTTGCATATTACTCAAAAGTATGTTAAGTGATTGATATCGTTTCTAGACACTATAGAAACATTCATAGTTTGTTAAGGTGACTCTTATGTATACATTTCTAGTGAAATCAACTTTTAAGTGATATATGAAATATGAGACGTACAGAATTCTATCGTGAAAAAAGTATAAGTGGAGTTAGAAGTAAGCTAAAAATATTTATTATCTTTAGTTGACGAGCTATTTTTTTCAGAAAACAAATGCAGGAGATGGACGACCATTTAAAAAAATATGGAGAACACTATCCATTGCCTAGTTTCAAATCAACACAGAAATAGGATATGTGAGCAGATATGATGTTACCTATGAAGAATATGATTATCAAAATATTTTTTTACATATATATATGAAATATATTTTATTTTCTATGTAATGTAAATGCTTTAATTGAAAAAATAAATTATATTTTATTGAATCTTATAGTTTCAAATAATTTGTTGTATTTTCAAATTATTTTTTCCTTTTCATTTCTTATTTTTAGCAAAGCAAATTTATAGATATCCGATTTTTATTGTATCTAAACAAAATATTAACGCTTGGTATAATATTGATATTTAAAAATGTTTCATACATAGTGAAGTTTATCTTTGTTATTATTGTAATTAGGATAGTTTGTACCACGATGGAATACTGCAGTGACTGTGTAAGAAAATTACACATAACAAAATTTCTGCATTTAAACGAGGTTGTATGTACAAGTTTACCAAATACATAAATTAGGCAAAAGTCACTTTATTCATTCATACTGATGAAGAGTGGAAGTGCAGAGCAGAAGGTGGATTCCTCAACGTCCACTCTGTGGCGACACCTCATAACCTTGTTTCAACTTAAATTGAGTGACAATGAACTTGCTTAGCTAACGAGCGGGTTTAGAGTCCAACTTCTTCCTTTAGAGCAGGGGTTCCCAAACATGGGTATTTGCACCCCTTGGGGGTGCAAGGTAGCATTTTAGGGAGTGCGAGATTAAATTTCAATTTTTTTAAAATAAATCAAATAATTCTTTAAAAATTACATGCACGACATTGATGCGCATGCAAAAAAGATTACCTGCGCATGTGTTCATAACAGATTTACCATGATTTGATGATGTGCAAAAACCCAGCGCATACTGTGTGGCGCTGTTTTTTTAAACAAATTTGAAGCCGTTTTAACTGCTGGAACATTTCAACAACCGAGATAATGGTTCAGATTTTGCAGACCTTGATGTTGAATCATTGAAAGCTAAAAGAGTGATTTGACTCTTGAGCAGCCCTTCCAAAATTAGTTTTATACTAACTGAAAAACCACTGCTGATATATTGGCATATAAAGTAGGCAAATGCAAGAAGCCCCATTGTAGAAGAGTTGATAAAACAGTGCATCAGAAATGGCAACAATTGTTCTGGGGAAAGAAGTCTCAAATAAGCTTAAATTAGTGCTGTTATCAAATAATGTTATTCAAAACGGAATTAGTGATTTGAGTTTGGATATTATGGATCAAGTTGTTGCTGATATTAGAGCTAGTCCTTTAAAAATGTCTCTCCAGTTAGATGAAACAACTGATGCTGCAAATTGCAGTCAACTCATTGCATTTGTGTGGTTTGTCCATGATGGTGCCATAATGGAAGATTTCCTGTTCTGCGAAGACATGTAAACAACCACAAATGGAAAAACGTCTTCCAATATGTGAAGTATGACTTGGATATCCAAATTATTGCTTCTGTGTGTACTGATGGTGCCCCTGCTATGTTAGGAAATAATCAGGATTTTTTGTATTGATGAAACAAGAGATTCTGTACTTACAAGGTACCCACTGTTTTTTTCATCGACGTGCTTTAGCATCAAAAACATTATCTCCAAAGGTGAAAAAGTACTTGACACAGTGAAAACCATCAACTGAATTAGAGTTCACGCTTTGAACCACTGACTCTTTAAGTTGTTTTGTGAAGAATTTGAAAGTGAACAATCGGTTTTGGTTTTCCATACGGAAGTTCGCTGTCTGTCACGTGGGAATGCTTTAATGCGTTTTTTTGAGCTACGAGAAGAAGTCAAAGCATTTCTAAACGAAAGAGATTATGATCTGGTTGGAGAAGTGGAATTACAATAATTCAACCAAGTGTTGGCCTATTTCAGTGGTATTTTCACTCCTAGGAATGCTTTGAATGTATCTATCCAAGGCAAAAATGTAAACATATTGACGCTGCGAGAAGATTAATGGTTTCAAAGAAAATTTACAATTTTGGTGTCGACAATTTAGAAGCCTATTGATTTAGAATCTTCGTTGTCTCGCTTTCTCTTTTAAGGATATTCGTTGATTCGTCATCACTGATATTTATTTTTGAAGTGCAGTGTGACACGGAACATTCTTGATATTATTTTAAAAAGACAAGTTACAATTATTATGAAAATTAAATTTATTGTATTATTGTGTTTCGATTAGATTAATTAATTATGGTGCATTTAATATTTTTAGAATAATGTCTAAACTCGGAAAAGTAAAACCACTTTCCGCCCAATCCGAGCAAATAAATTATAATGTCTACTAATTTATAGAAGACTAATATCATAAATGTATTTTAAATAAACATGTATTTTTTTAAAAAAAATTAAATAATATTCTGAGTGAAATTGTTTTGAGCCACAATGTACACGCATACAACTACAAACCGGAATCCTTATCCCGAGCGTACTCTACTTATGTGAAGAAATTATGGATCATTTGGAAATATTATCAGTCATTTGATGGGTATTTTAAAGAAAGAGAACTGAAAGCTTCGGAAACATGAAGATTTGAAAAGCTCATCCAATAAACAGGAACAAATGAGTCAATATTGTTTTGAAAGATTTAAAGTTTAGAGGTAAGGCAAAGCGGTGCAAACTACGGAAAAGCTCATATAATGAAAGGTAAGATATTTAATAAATGATTAAAAAATGAATATACATATTTTAATGGATATTTATTTTTAATTATTTTTAAAACAATAAAAAACTTAGTTTAAAATCCAAGTTTTTATTATTTACTAGGTACAAGTATTATATTTTATTTACAAAAGTATGTACGTTTATAAATATGTAATACATTTATGGGTCCAACAGCTGTCCCAAGTCCTTAATCGTACTTTGTGACGAAGTTCAAAGACTAGGCTGTGATGACAAAATTGTCGGCCTGGGCTTGGGGTAAGTTTATTGCGTCTGTTGGATGTTCTGTATAGATGACATGAGACTAAGTGCAGGTTTCAAAGAAGATGGTTATTCTTGTTCAGTCGCAGGAGTGATCTGTGGTCGAAACCAGATCAGCTCATTCTCGGGTCGGTTGACAAGTGAAGTCCGAATGCAGTGGTCCTTCTGGGTCGCCCGGTAGGTAATAATTTCGTCGCCGGCCGACCAGTTGTGGAGGTTTGAGGAAGAACGATAGTGTGTAAAATATTGAATGCTGACCCTGGAATGAATTTGGAGCGTTTCTGGTCGACTTTGTGTAATGGTCTTGCTTATGTCGTGACTTCTGAAGTTCTTTATTCCATGGTGAAATTTATTTTTCAATTCGCTCATTATGCTGTAAGCGTATGATTGGTTTGTGAAGGAAGCTATTTTTATAATTCGAGGACAAAATACAATCTTGGCGATTTTTACTCAGTGGGGCTCAATTGGTTATCTCCACAAATATAATACAGGCCTTAATATGATAAATTGGGCTGTTTGTACCTGATCCTTGATTTTTATAGAAAACTATTTTTTGTCAGTTTTACTCATCATTTTTAATAATAATTTATTGAAAGATTCTTCTGATTCACAATCTTCTAAATTTTTTGCAAAATTTGTTAAATATTTGTCTGTTTCTTTTGCTTTAAATTTATGCGACATTTTTTTAAGTGCACGTATCATATTAGCATATCCATCTTCTTTCTTGTCACTGTTTACGTCATCCTTATTTTTTTCGTAACTGGTACTGGGAATTGATTCGCTTTCATTACAACAACCGCAAAATTGAATATCATCATTGTTGTCGCAATTACAACATTCTATATTGTTCCCATTTTTGCAATTACAGCTTTCTTCATTGTCCTCATTTTTACAATCACAAATTTCTTCTTTATCCTCATGTTTACAATTACAATATTCATCACAGTTTGAATTTTTACAACCACAAAAATCTACATTAGAAAAGTTTTCACTGTTACAATCGCAAAATTCGTCATTGTCACATGAAGTTGCATTTTTCCTCTTCTTTGTTGCATCAGAAGTATATCCTCTTTTCCGCAAACGCTGAAACGAAAAAGAAATATTAAATTCGTCCTAGGCAAATATGTAACATCAGCGTAACAATTTAAATTACCTCATTGGAATTGGTCCCGATAGGAACATTCGAACGAGACCTTCGAAAATCATTAAACCATTTATTCACCATCCTGTAATCCGGTACTATAGCACCATCAATCAATGCAATGCTGTCATGTTTATATATTCCCTGAAGATATACTTTGTGGGCAATGAGAGCATTTCTGGAATTCAATCCCTTTTCAAAATAATTTAAAAACATTGATTTGATTTCATCCTTTGAAGATAATTGTGGTGTTATTCCTTCATCATTAGTAGGATGATTATGTTCATTGATAAATTCTATTATAGCTGAAAATCCGTCCTGAAACAAGTGATATGTTAGGATTAATTGTCTATTTGTAATAATTAATTTTAGGCCCTTTAACCCTTTGGTTACACACAGTGATTTATAAGAAAAAGACGGAGGAATAACTAATCGCGCTGACTAGTGAAATTATATTATACATGAGTGTGAAATTTTTTACACTATTTTTTTCGCACGTACCTATGAAATCGGCACTACAACCAAAAGGTTCATAAAAAGTAATAATCTACTACTGGGTAGTCAACTGAACATTTGATGAATTATGCTTTACCTTAAAATATGTATCTTTACACAAGGACGTATCTGTAGATTTTTTTACAATTATAATAATTTGAGCTTCGCATGAGAATTTTTCGGATTTTTCGAGCCTCAATGAAGAGTTCATTCTAGAAGCACGATGACACATCACGTGAATACTGAAGACAATAGGAGTATTATTTAAAATACAAAAGTCGTTTATTTATTATCGTAATATTATAATAAAATGCGTACTTACCGAGATATATATTGACAGTAATACTCTCTAGGATAATATTTATTAATCCATCGCGTTTTCGACAATTCGCTGTATTCTTTCAACCATCTATGAACTTGTCCGGGTGTCCTTATATTGGTCCGAAAGTATTTTTCTTTAACTTTAACGTATTCAAAAGATGTTGGAAGATCTTCCATTGTGTATTCTATTAATTATAAATCACAACATTCATAAAAAATAGCCGCGTTAGAATGACAGCTAGAGCGACCGGTCCAAACGAAACAAATTAAGACCATTACAAACAATATATCATGAATTGAATTTATTTACTTTTAGAGACATAAGCTTGGATAATCAAAAAAAAATATATACTTACATTTTGCTTTTCTTAAAAGTATATCAAATAAGCGTATTATTATATTGCAATTATTCCTGAAAATAATAAAAATTAATATTATTTGCTTAAATTCAATTAACATTGGTACATTAGAAATGAAAAATTGCACAATTAACAATATTTTTTTAAAATTATCTGCAGTTTTTATACGGTTGGCCGCAGTCAGAAGTTGGCTAACGAAGTCTTACAAAGACAACTCTGGAATGTGCAAATTTGGAACTAATTTGTTGGTTATTAATTAGAAATCGATATTTAGCGTCTCCTTATTTAACTGAAAATAAATATTGGTTTAGTATTTTTAAACATTAGTATTTTGATAGGAAAATAATAAATATGTACCATAGACAGTGGTCGGGGAATAGAGAAAATTGTGGGGGAGGCGCAGCTGTCAAACCGTGAGATCGGCCGGCGCTGATGGCGGGCGGCTGATCGACAGGATGCCCTTTAAGCTGAAGCTGAAGAAGTCGAGGCAGTACAATGTCGTCTCCAAGAGTCTGTTCGTCATCAGCATCGAGCTGCTCGACGGCGTCGTCGTCGAGTGCACCCTCGGCTCGGACTCCCTGGGCCAGGAGTGCCTCGAGAACGTGTGCCAGCGCCTGGTCATCAACCAGCCGGAGTTGTTCGGCCTGCGTTACGCGTCTCGCCAGCGCGGCCCCCGCTGGCTCGACCTGGACAGGCCGCTCAAGCGGCAGCTAGACAAGCACGCCGCCTCCAACCAACTGTGGCTCCGGGTCATGTACTACGTGACGGCGGGTACGGCCACCGTCACCGACGAGATGACCCGGTACCACTACTTCCTGCAGCTCAAGAACGATCTGTCCGAAGGCAAGATCGCGTGCGACTGCAGGCAGGCCGTGGTGCTCGCTTCGTACGGCAGGCAGGCCGAGTACGGGAACCACGACGCCGAGAGGCACACCGTCGACTACTTGAAGAACTTGCTGTCGTTTCCTAAGCTAATCAGGGAAGGCGGGCAGATCGTAGAGCGGAGCAGATTGATCGACGGACAGTTGGAGTATCTGACAGCCGCCGTCATACAGCATCACACTACGCTCTATAATTTATCACAAGTAATACACGACACCTCTTAATTTTTCTATATTTTATTTACTAATTACTATGTAATGAGTGAGGTCTTGGACAGTATTGGATAATATTTGCATTTCTTTATAAAAATGTACACACATAGCACACAAACACTAGATATCTGTTGGCTCATTTTACAGTACCAGGCCGTACCTGTTTTAATGCATGGTGTCCATGTGATGATTGTGCTTCTCTACAGTTATGCTAAGATTAATTTCTCTTTTGTGCTATATTTTAATAGTTCTCTGGCATATTCTATCATCTTCTAAAACTGATTATAGTTGCAGAATTTTCATTAAGTCAAGTTCAAAATATAAACTAAGCCTCCCAAGGGAAAATAAGCGAAAATATTGGACAATGTATATTCAAACCGATTTTTGGTCAATAGGAGGGAGCAAAAGCAATTATCACTTCTCAGAAGTCAAAAATCCAGATCAAAAGCAATAAAATCGTGTTGGCGCGGTTGCAGAGAGACTCTTCAGTACCGAGTGTTCCCACTGCGATGGCACGATTTTATTGCATTGGATTCTAAATAGGGACGTCATTTAAGAGGGGGAGAGGGGGTAGGTGAGGGAATTTGCCTCATGAATTGCCATTTGAATTTGGCCAGAAAAATGCATGTCATTTAATGAAATACTGAAATCCCCCCTCCTCGAAAAATCTCAAATGACGTCTCTGCTTTATAAGATAAGCAATATATGTAAATGTAATGCACACAGGAGATTGAACGATTCCATTCTGTTTTGCGGTAATTAGTTAATTGGCCAGCGCTCAATACGATGCGTTTTCCAGACTTTTGCTATTACTTAACGACTATTTCCAGTAATTTTTCGTCGAATTATCGAGACAGGTGATTCATGTCGCTCCCACACTAATATCAGGCATGTAGAAAAATAAATTTTAAAACAATTGGTACTAACAAATTAAAAATTTAAACTTTATGTTCTTTACCAAAGACTAGCTATTTATAAATTTATAATGAACCATGTTTACTTTCAAACTGAATATGTTTTTATAATTTGTTAAAATATAATGTAATTCTTTTTAGGCATCAGCTGAAGAGGGGTACATAAGCACGTGTCAAATGTTAACCGGATACGGCCAGGAAACGTTTATCGCCTATGAAAATTCAAGACAGAACGAGATTGACATATCAGTTTCGCTAACTGGAATCACGCTGACTCAGAAAAATTCGGACACGACTAAATTTTACAAGTAATTATTACTATCGATATTAGTACAATATAAAAGAGCTTATTTTGTTTAAACTGTCATTTATGTCAACTTTTTTGTCTTATCTTTAAACAAGTAATGTCATGACTGTAGATACGACCGATATGTATTGATATTTGGCTATGTAAACTTCTTAACGAATGATTCACGCTTGTTTAACAGGTGGAGCGATATTAGGAACGTGATAAATCACAAGCGAAATTTTAGCATCGAATGCCAGAATCCTGCTGACACAGCGTCTTTCATGTTCAATTCTGCCGAAGAAGGAAAATATGTTTGGCGACTCTGCGTGCTTCAGCATACGTTCTATACTAAACATCAACAATCGTTGATCGAGTCGGACAATCAAAATTTTAACGAAAGCCAGCACCTGTCTTCTTTTCCTGTATTTCAGGTAACTATAATCATATTAATTACAGTAGAAAAACAAACTATCGCAACGTCCAGACTTCCAAATAAAAATCATCGTTGAAAGCATGTATCTATACTTTGATAAATATGTTTTAGAACGATGGAATGACTGATAGTCGAGACGATTTGGATTGCATCACTTTAAATAAGGAGAATAGTCAAAGCATTCCGGGATTATTGGAAAATCCCGAATTGTGCAATTTAGCATATGGAGGCTCACAACAAGAATTACAATCGGAAATGATCCAAGCTTTAAGTAACACGCAGCGAGCTCTATCTACGTCGTGTTTAGATCTCACGGTTTCCAATAGTAATCTGCAGTCACAAACTGAAATAGATAAGTTAAAGTGAGGACCTAATAAATGATTTTCATTAAATTTAAAACAACTCGAATTAATGTTCAATTTTATTTCAGGGCATTCTTGCCTTCGTATAGAGCGGCCCCGGACTACGACACAGCAATTCAACAGAAGTATAGCGATCAGCTTCAACCGGCTCATTTTAGCACTCAAGCTCGCTCCTCCGCTCATTTAAATCCTATAAATCCTTCAAAACCGTTCATATACGGATCTCATCCCGAAATTCATAGACCGATTCATTATCCGGATGTTACCAGGCATACGGCAGTCGTCAACGGTCCGATCAGACATCCGGAAAATCTATCATACATGAGACACGATGGCTATTCAAATTTTCCGGTAGACAATGGGCTCATGCAGCCCGGAATGCACCAACCAGTTCACTATTTAAACGTTTATAAACCGCCGCCTCCGTATCCATCCAACGGTTTAGTTTCAAATTCAACGCCCGATTTAGCAATAGCCAGTCAGATCAGTCCGGCTGGATATAATAGGAATTTTATTAGCTCTCACGTGTCGGGTTCTAGTCCCGATTTAGTATCTTCGAGGACGTTTTTGAGTCGTCAGTATCTGAGCAGGTTGCACGGCGGAAATATTCATAATATTGTAGGATATCCTGGAGTTCAGAATATGCTGCCGTCCGTTCACGGAACATATGAGAATTTAGCTTCAGTCATAGACGTGCCTAGTACGCATTATATATTAGAAGCACCCCATCACTTGGCTAGTCAAATACAGAAAGTGCACGACGATAGAGGTAATATTATTTATTGCATGCCCGCAACTCAGGTGCCATATAGGAGCCACATGGTTCTGCATCATCAAAAGTTGAAGACTGTTAGCGATTCTCAGGAACCGATTTACGAAAACGTGCCTTTGCCGTGGCAGAACGATCAAACCCAATCGTTGATTCGTGATAGAGCTTATAGTTTCACGTCTGCGCCGGACGTCAGTCGAGTTATGGAACGGAAGATCAGTCAACCGATTTCGGTCATGCTGAATCAGAGCAGCCCGGCTCCACAAATGAACGTCGCTCTCTCCGGTGGCTTTCCGATGTATAATCAAAATTTGCAACCGAATACTGCTAAATACGTGCCCGATAATCATTACGTGAACGCTCAAGTTTTAAGAGCAAATTCTGGCGTTAATCAACTTAATGAAACGGTCACTTTGAAGGATAAAGTGTCTTCAAAAACGGATTTGCAAGATATAACCAGCTCTTTAAAATCGTTAGCACTGGCAGCTAACGATCATGAGAATGTCGTATCATTGAAAGGTTCGACGACAGGCGTTAATATGATACAAAAATCGGATAATAATAATGTAACGACAATCACGATAAGCTCTTCAGAAAATCAGTTATACGGAGCTGGTAAATCTCAGAGCAGCATGAAGAAGTCGAACACTTCGGATATCATACATAATAATTCTCAACAATCTGAGATTTTGAATGCCGGATTAGATTTTTCGCATCCGACGTCTTCTTATTTCGAAACGACAAATAGCACAATTTGCGATTTTGATTCAAGTGCTGTATCGTCGAATACGAGTGGTAGTGCTCAAGGCAAAGATAAAAAGAAGCGGCGCTGGATGATGTTCGGTGGTAGGAGTCACAAGACGGAAATTAAGAGTGCGACTCTGGGTAGAGATAAGGCGAAGAAGAATCAGAATGCACAAGAGTCGACAGAAAAGCATAGGTGGTCGACGGCGCTTCCGAAATTGCAGCCTCTTCCGCCGAGCATATCTAAAGAAGCAATGGTAAGATTTTCCTAACAACATTGATTTCATCAATAGATCTTGGTTAAAATTCCACAATTATTTTTAGTGCCTATTGCTGGAGAAGAAAATGGCAGACACGCATTTATCGTTTGCTTTTGAGCGTATTCCAAAAGGACGCGATAACAACACTGATATGACGACTGCTTTAAATCCGGAGAACTCGCATTTGAACGCTGGCAACATAGACTATCTGCCTTACGAGGATAATCGAGTGCGACTCACTCCTTTGAAGATCAATAAACAAGGCTATATAAACGCGTCTCATATCACTGTAATTAATCAATTGACTCTGCATCTATATTATTATTCCTTTGGTATAACTTTAAAATTATTTCAGGCCACCGTGGGGAGCAATCAACGTTTCTATATAGCTTGTTCGCTTCCGAATCAAGGAAGCAGTTCCCCGATAATCGCTAATATATTTTGGCAAGCTGTTTGGGAAGTTGGAGCTCGGGTTATAGCATTCATATCGAGTAATTCGTCTACGGATTATCTTCCAGAATTACTGCCTGGGCGTGTCAAAGAATATGGACAGGTAAGGATATTTATTTTTGATTTTAAAATATTTCCTGATACTGTCTTTTGGATGATCATCTAAATACCTTGTTTTCAATGTTCATCTTTCTTCTTGTGCTTGGGTCTTTCAAGTGCATTTTCGAGAGTATCCTTGATTTTGAGTTGTTTAATACTTTCATTGCGTACAAATTATCGAGACTCATGAGGGGTTGAATTTTTTTAAAATTAATTTGCCGAGATGATCAGAACGACCGAACCACAGATGGTACAAATTAAACCTTACATATTTTAAACTCGGATTAAATATAAGCAATATTAGCGACGCTAAATAATTTTGAGTTACATATAACATATAATCTAACTGAATATGACTCCTGTGTTCAATGTGTGGTTATAATGTTTATACAAACATAACCACATTCGATTAGTGTTAGATTCACCCAACATGTTAATGATATAATCGAATCTACTGAAGAACCTTAGAGAAAATCAAAGATTGAACTATACAAATATTGGTTGATGTTATATTGAATATTGTAAATTTCTTTCCATTTAACCCTCGAGGGCTTCCTAGATGATGTTAAATTATATTAGTAAGAGGATGCATTTTTTTATGTTGATGAGAAATAAGACCTCATTTCACATGATCAAAAGATTTTTTAGTTAATGAAGCAGAGCATTATAGGAAATTGCAACTCAATGCTATATGTTTTTTTATCTTATTATCTTAAATAAAACCCTGTTCCTTTTGGACCCGATTATTTTTTTTACATTGATTTTTTCCATTAACCCAGATATGCCCAGCAAATTTTGTTCTCTTAAAATTTTATTTTGATCAATGAATTTGCTTTATATATATATAAAATCAATATAAAAAATAAAAAAATAAATTAATCGCCATTAGTTTTCCGGAAAAGTGCCATCCTACCTGTAGGTCAGTGGGCAATGGGGTATTAAAAAATAATAAAAAAATTAAGATATTTCATATATTACAACACATTTAATAGTTGTTAATATGTAAAATTGTCACAAAATTATCAATAATAAATTTTAACATTTAAAAATATTTAAAAAAATTAAAAATTTGCTTTATGGTAATCGATAAAACATTTGGTGTGCAATCCAACATCACATTTTCTACACCTTGTCATACATTTACAGTGGCAATGTGCACATTTGGTTTGTTTTTGATGAATTATAATTAGATGGTCCATTCTATCGTATCGTATGTCAATATTTTTTTTTGCAGATACTCGTCCTTTTACATGTTGTGAATTTTGTCCATATCCTTCTAATATGTTGGTCACAATTCGCCTACAGAAATTCAAATTATCTGATCTTTCGCCCGTTTTTTTATAAATTTGCCATGCGTTTTGTTCTACAGTATCAAGAATATGTGTAATAATGGGAAAATATAATTTTTTCCTCTTATAGATGTTTTATATAAACTTACGTTCTGATCAACACGATCTATTCCACCCATAAATTTATTGTATCGATTGAAGTCATTTGGCTAGGATACCTTTATAAATTTACGGTCTTTTTGAGAATACCTAGTATAAAATCATTGACAAATAATTTAATTATGAGACCATCAATAAATAAGACAAAAATATCCATCGGACTTGGATTATTATTTACAAAGTGCATATTTGGCCATTTTTCATATGTAGGTTCTAATATCAGCTAATTTCTATTCTACTATTTTTTTCTTCTTTCTTGCTAATTTGGTTTTCTCTTTAGAAATAATGGAAAAAGGAACGGTAAAATCACTATCACCATCACTAAAATTGTTTCTCATCACTTGTTCACCTTCAGACAATAGTTGGCCGGTAGAAAGACTGTTTATTGAGTTTTCATCTTTATTTCCATTATCTTCATCAGTTAAATTTCCATCATTTTCGTCAGTTATATCTTCACAACTATTTATCGGAGGCAGTATATTAATTATACTTTTATCCTGGTTTGCATTTCTCAAATATTCTACGATCTTGTGTAATTTCATATTCCTAAAAAATAAAAATAAAAAAGCCGCTTCCCACTGTCCCATGTGTAGGACAACGATGTTTGGTACCAATTTACTACAATAACCGATGTATCAATAAACAAAATACTTTCAGAAACTATTTGCTTAGACTAATATTAAACTGAAAACATTTATTTTATAAAAATATAATAAAAAGAAACTCACTTTGGACCACTCATTATCAATAATTTCGACGCGAAAAAAACAGCATAACTTCAACAGACGACAAACAACACTATACTTAACAATATTCCGGATTTTATTGTTTGGGATTTATTATTAGACCCTTTTTATGAGTTCATTCACGTTTTGACTCGTGTAAAAGTAATAAAAACGTCATAATTATAAAAAACAGTGACACAAGTTTAGTGTCCTACCCATGGGACAGTGGGCATATCTGGGTTAATGCGGTTATAAAAAAATTACCATAATATACTGCTACAGCTTTTTACGAATTAAAACTATCCACTTTAAATGCATGCTGGAGACCACTTTGGTCAAAATGTGTAAAGTCAAAGATCTTGTATCTATAAATTTGACTGAATAACTTTCTGATATTCTCACGTTGTCACATACGATTGGCAAAGATTTAATAATTGAAGCAATTGCAGAATTGACAGCTGACGAAGTACTTAATGAAGAAAAAAATTCTAGAGATTGTTTCCGAGAATGTTGATGATTCAACGTTAGTTCATAGTACCAATGATGGAGTGGTTCCACTAACTGCAAATTTAATTCTAGAAGGTCTCTAGCCAATAAACTTGGCAATCATTTTTTAACGTTTGATAACAATGCCGAACAAGCTGTTATCAGGAAATACGCAAGGATCTAACGAAAGTAAAATCACAGCAAATGATAACCGAATTTATTTTCAAAAACAGTGAAACACAAGTTGTTAATATTATTTAAGATGCTCTCGAAAATGTCTCCATTGAATATTTCCAGCAACGAGAGTGATTTTTTGACAGCGAAAATCAGCAGTAAATTGATGCGTTTATTGTCAATTAGTGACACCGAATGAATGTTTTTTATTATATTAAATCGCACACCATGTCAATTTACTACTTATTATGTACATAATTTATGAAACTATTTTTATATATAAATAAAAAATTAATTCGATTTATTTGAACTTATCTCCCTTTTTTGTATGTGTACCTTATCTTTCTTTACATGGTAGTCTGGAACGTATTCTCCATGCAAAAAGAGAATCAGGTGTACATGATCCTCATGACATTAAATATATTTTTTGTTATTTTTAGTATCAAGTCTTTGTAGAGTCGAGCCAATCGACGGAGTATGTGATAACATCACGTTTGAGATTAATGAACGGCAAAATTGGTTACGGAAATACAGGTACTCTTGGTCAGATGAGGACATTGTGGCATTTACAGTATATTGAGTGGCCCGATAATATAACCATTCCAAAATCAATGAGTCATTTCTTGGGTAAGTAAGATTTAATAATCTTTTGTATGCTTTGTGTATACTTATGGTAATATTTTTAGGCTTTTTGGAAGAGTTGTCGGCAGTGAGGCAACATTGTACATCGGAAATAACAGTGCTTCATAATCCAAATCCTCCAATATTTGTGGCGTGCTCGCAAGGAGCCGGTCGAACTGGCGTCACGATTGCTGCTGATTTACTCCTGTACACTTTGGAACATAATCAGGTATTTCTTGTGAATTTTATTATGTTATTTTAGTGTATAATTTTATTTCATTTATTTTTAACCCGAAGGAGCTGGATATTCAAAGGGTGGTAGGTCTTCTTCACCAGCAACGCGCCAATCTTATGCAAAACGTTCACCAGTATCGTTTCATACACGGTCTTATAATACATTATTCAAAACAGACAAGATTGATATAATAAGAGATTATTATGTATTAAGAAAAATGACGTATTAAAATTTTGAAGGGCCAGTCATTTAAAATGTTTATATATCAAACATATATTTGTATTATTACCATTGAATATATTTTATTCTATACATTCATATATCAAATGTATATGTTAAATTAAGATTTACATCAACTAAGTCATACGCACAAAGTAAAATAAAATATTGAATTTTATACACAATTTCCGTCCCAAACACTAATTTTTTAAGCAGTTTTGATGCTTTTACATATCAAATTGATAAATCCGGTGTTGGAGTATAATGCCTTTTAAAGTGACTTATATTCAAAAGTATACAATTTTTAGATTGAATTTTAAACATTATTAAAAAAATATTTTAGATAAATATTACTAATCAAATAATTTTTAGTTTTTAAAATAAAAGGTTCACAAAGTACAAATATCATTATCTGTTATAAAACCTCATCAAATGATATGTTACAATATTTCTTTCTAGTTGATGCATGTTCGTCTATTTTAAGTTACACACAAGCTAGTCATGATTATTTGATTTTGATCAAAAATCATTTTAAATCGAAATATATAAAAATAAACAACACCATTGTTTGCATGTAAATGTGAGTAGTGGATGTATAGTTCTATTTAATTACTGTAAAATACATGTTTTGTAACAGTTTGTAAAATGTGTATTTAATATTTAAAATGAAGTATGTTTGAAATTCTTTTTTTCTAGTATTATTTTTTCATTAGACCTTAAAATGTTTAATCGGCAGCTACGTTCATAATAACGAGTATTATGTTTTAAGAGCTACTTATTTGTTCCATGACAAAACATTTATAATACTCGTGTATATTTAAAAAATATATAATATGTATATTTAATCATGATTTGTATTATGTATATGTAAATAAGAAACAATGCCATATCGGTTGCTCTATCAGTATTTTGTTATAGAATCTCAGTGATTGTTATGTGAAGTGATCAAAATTTCTATTTATATGAATTTCTTCGAGCCCGTATGTAAATTATTAAATAAAAAGTCATATTTACGACACTTAGCATTATTTATTAATTAAATAATAATTAACAAACATGACTGAATTATATACAGCAGAAATGTAGTTAATGAAAAAATTAAAAATATACATACATTAAATATTGTATTAAAAATGAGTGCCTTAAAATATTATAACAAATGTAAATTTTTCATATTGTAGAAATGAAAACGTATATTTATAGTTAAAAGTGATATCAATAAAGGTATTTCTTATGAGAAAAGAAACATTTTTATTTTAAGCATAGTTATCTTCAATTTCCTTTTAATAATAGATAACTAATTTAGTAAAAAAAAATGATTTTTTTAATATATATATACGAAGTGCTAATTATGGCATACTATTTTGTAAAAATTACACAACAGGCAATTCAGGTTCCTGAACTATTAAAATAGTTCATCAACATGTGCTTTAGTGATTTGTTTGATTTAACATTGTGATGTTTTTTTTACGAGTCTACTGAGATCTATACGATGGTTCAGTTTCAAAGGCAGTGAATGAAAATAATACTCCGATGATTACAGGGATTGGGATTGCTTCGAGAAGTGGAAAGTAAGTTGTGGTAAACCCGCAAAAAATTATAAAACTAAAAGTTCGGGAACTTTTTAAACAATATTAACATTTTAAATTTAATATATAAAGAAAATATTTTAATTTTATAAAAAAATACATAAATTTAAGATATCCTTAAGTAAATTACGTCGCTGGTGGAAAAAATGGATGGGATTGTGGCGGGGGAGGAAAATATGGATGGTTAGGTATTGCTGTCGTCGGCGGAAAGTGAGCCGGAGGAGGTTCTGAGAAACCCGCCGGCGGTCTCGGCACAGCCATCAAAGGAGGAGGTGCTGTCACAACGTTTGGGGGTAGAGATCCTGGAAAAGCCGAGGGATAGGCAGGAGGAGGGGGCCCGTAGGCCGGAGGGAATTGGTACCTAGGAACTTCTGACATGTTACCGAGCACTTTAATGGATTGTGGAATAACATCAGGTTTGGTATCTAATTTATCATTGCCGTTTTTGATTGGTGTGTTTATTTTGTTCGAATTTACGGTGCCCACTGGTGAATTAGTTTGCGGAGGTGTGATCGATTTTTTCTTATCAGATTTAAGCAATTGTAGACCTGGTGGAGGCGGTAAAGGTGGACTTTCTGGACCCCCACGGGTTGGCTGATATGAATATAGATCTAGAACCTGAAATTTTAAAACAGTAATTGTGAGAAAATATTAAATTGTAATGAGCTTCACTTTCCAACAACAGGAACAAATCAATAAAACTAAAACCGATCAGATAGTATGATACATTTGTCTTAAATTATATTAAACGAATCGAATGTTTACACAAGTTTATTTTAGTTCAAATTAAAAGGTTTATTAATTATTTTGAAGTTAAAATTGAGATAGACTAAACAATTTTTAGCGATAAGTGGATATTATGATATAGATACGTTCTAGTGTCCAAGATCGAGTTGAACTTGTGCCGATTTGGCGTCGGTTCAGCTTGACTGGAGTTCAGGGTTTTCACACGTATTCCAAGTTGGTAGTGAAGTGAAGCTCAATGACAGTTTTCTAGTTTATATACTATCAGGGAAAGAAGAGATCAACGTCCCTATTATCTGAATGATTTGGTGCAGAATTGGAATCTTTGTTTTTATCTGATAAATATATTTTAGCCGTGTCTAACGGTGCTTTTGATTTGAATTGTGTAAGTTCAGTAACAGTGGAATTTGTACCTGCTTGCTCGGAGAAAGTATTTCAGCGTACATATTTCTATGTGTATATTACTATCTTCTTAGTTATGATATTACTGTTGTTACATTTCATTTGTAATAAAAAAAATCAATTTCAATTTCTTCGTAATCTTGTTGGAGTGTCAACATTGTATAATATTTAAGTTGATTTGAAGCTTTAAATCAGCTAATTCTAATTTTTTTAAATCTGACTAAAAATCTATAGATGTTTTCTTAAGTTTAAGTAAGGAATTTATATTTATTAAACAATAAGCTGTCTTTCTATCGAGTCAGAGAATTGTATTTTTTATGTAATAAAAGGAAATTTACCTGGTGGCAAATATCTTCTAATAATTCCATAGACATATCTTCGACGAACATATCCCACCACGCTTTGTGTTTTGGTAGTTTTCCGTTCCAATCGATGACTTCGAATTTACTCAATTTACCAGATAGGAACATCAACGCTACTGCGATTATCTCCGGCTCCCACTGCAGCGACAACGTCGTACTTAAACTACAAACAAATTAGAAATCAGCAAATTAAGCATGTATATTTGAAGTATAAAGAAATCATACCTATCATTGACGAACGTCCACGCCATTTGAACCATTTTCTGCAATTTTAATTTATCGCCTTTCAAGCACTTCGCGTATTTTAGTAAATATCCATATGGGTGTTCGACTTGTAAGTCGAATTTGATCGTTTGGAGGAGTATCCTCTCCAAAGCCATTACTTCCTCTTTAGGATCGTCTCCGAAGGTCGCGAACTTTGCGTCGGAGAGTAATAGTTTGGCGTGTTTGATAATGTCTTTGCACTTTTTGGGCGTCTCTTCCACCTTGCCGGCCAGGAAGAGGCAGCAGCAAGCGGTGACATAGCGGGGGAAGGCTCTGAAGGAGTGCACGGTGTAGAACCGGTGGAAGTAGACTACTCCGGTGGCCGTGGTGCTGTAGCCCAGGTCCATGTTGGTGCCGGTGTCGATGATGAACCTGGCGCCCTCCTTGCGGTAGCGCGACTCCGTCTCCGGGCTGATGCCATCGAGGAATGAAGGACTGCGGGCCAATTCTCTCTTGTCGTAATACCAGCTCGGCATACCGAACGCCGTTTGACAGCTGACAGGGATACTCGACATTGCGCGCTCGTTACTAGGGGTTGTGTGCGCTCGCTACTCGGAGTCGTTCATTGTGACAGCAGCTGGGCTTTGGCCATAACACTTTAGCCATAACGCGTTATCTTTATCTCAACATTTTATTTATTTTAATAATAATATTTTACTAAATATACAGAAAAATATTATTGAATAGCAATATAAACTTTAATTCACTTAATAATATAAGCATTGAATTTGGCCCAAAATATGCATGTCTTTTAACGGAATGGTATGAATTATAATGAAATTGAAATATTAAAAAATCGACAACAGTCTGGCTAACTTCCCCCCGCCCCTGTAAAAAGTTGAAATAATTTATTTTTAAGCAATGTTCATAAGGCTGTAACAAATAAGTAGAACCATCTTCTATAAGGTGGCCCCGAAGTCGCGAATTGGTTTGTTTACCCCATAATTTAAAAAATAATAATTTACTTTCACCGCTTTGTCAGGAAGTCTGCGGTTTGTTTAGGTAGACACGCTCTTTCATGTATCCACAAAGAAAAAAATGAAGTGCCATTAAATCCAAGAGTTATTTTTTCTACGAGTTTTGTGAGATAATCTTTGATTTGTTTTTCAATTTAATTTTTATTTTTACAGTTCTTTTTACCTTTATTAATATCAACTGTGCATTGGTTTTGTAGACTCTCTGCAATACCTTCAGCTTTTTTCTCAATGGTGAAAACAATATTTTGTGATGAAGTCATGAATTTTTAAATTTTTGTGAGTTCAAGATGTAAATTTTTTGACATGTTCCACAGAGAATTGTCTACTGGTTTTAAATCGTTAAGTACATTTTCCCAAGATTATTATATTTAGAAATAGCTAATTTAATTTCGTTTTGTAATTTATAAAGTCGTTTTTTCACTAATTTATTGCGATAATTTTGCCACAGGTGATTTATTTGATTTTTATTATTTATTTATTCTTTTATTTCGGTCGATAAGGACTCTTTTTGAATATTTTATTTGTAATTGTGCAGCGTTCAATTGATTATTTGATAATATTTGTAATTACTATAATAATTTGACCGTTGATATCTATTTCATTGTTTAATTTGTTTGGTTCCGGAAGGGATTCCTCAACGTAATAAGAAAAGTAGTGCCATAGTATTTTAGAGGTATGTTGTTTAGTTTGATTATAATGGTTTTAAACGAATGATAATATAACTGGGTTATGATCAGATGAGAGAGTAGCATGAACATCGATGTCATAGCAATAGCTAATATATCTGATGCACCGCGTGAATAATAATGCATAGGTAAATTAGAAGCTTCTAAGTGTATATTCTCTTTTATTATACATTCGCGTAAAGTTCTACTATTTTTGTTGGTCGCTCTACAGTTCCAATCACGGTGTTTTGAGTTAAAGTCTCTCACCGGGAACGTTGGTTTGTTATAATTAAAAAGTTTATATACATCTATAGCTGAGAAGTATAGGCTTAGGGGGAGTATATATAGAATGAATTATAATAAAGTCCTTAATATTAAGTCGCTCTACTATTTTTCTTACTTATAAGTTAATGTAACAATTTTGAGTGGTTTCATTATGATTTATAATTTGACTTTACGAATATCGCGGTTCAACCTCCAGCTCCAATAAGCATATCATTTCTATATGATTTATAATTTGCATTTAAATAAGTTTCAGATATTAAAGCTATATCTATGCCTTCATCTATTAAAAAAATATTAAGTTCACGCTGTCTCTCTCGAAGTTCGTTTGCATTCCAAGCTAAGATTTTTGAACCGTTACGTTGTATATTCATATTTTTTAGAGTTTATTAATTAAGTGAGTTGTTATAATATTTTTTGTAATCGTTGTTGCATATCCAACATAATTTGAATAATATTTTTATTGTTTTAGTTTGCAATCGGAGCGGTTGCATTTGGCTCAGCCGATAAGGGTTGAGTTTTCGGTATTCCTATGTTTATTGCTTGGGAGAACGATTTTTATAAATTTGCCCACTTTGATGCCCACGATGTTTATTTTTTTAGTAGCACGTTTCGGATTCTTTGAGCATCCTCCATAACTGGAATGGTGGTTACCTCCGCAGTTATTACAGACCGGATTTTTCATTTTGGTTCCATTTAGGCAATCTACAGTTAGATGCGTTCCATTTATGGCAGAATGACCAAATAATTGATATCTATGGCATTGTAGATTTTTTTTGGTTTATTTTGCGTCTCAATTGTGACCCTTTGATTTTGTATATGCTTTAAGTTATAAATGGATATGTTATAGTCGCTCTTTATTATTGCGACAACGAACAGAAGCATTACTTTTTTATTTTATTACTAATGAGCATGGTTATGCTCTTCACCACAAAAGTTACTGAGATTAGCTCTTCCTTAATCTCATCGGCAGAATAAGTAGTGTTACGCCAGGGGATGATAACGCGTAACAGTTTCTTTTCAGGTAGTGTGGAAGAAGGAAAGGAGAATTTTTTCATTTAAAAGTTTAAAATGCCTTCACCTAAACATTTGCGAAACAATGACATAAGCATTGGTTTAATCAGACAGTGCATACGATCATATTAGCATATTTTTATTTATGTATTATATGCATAAATATTATTCAGTTAATTGACCCGCATGCAATTACCACGTTGAAATAAAACACATGCACTCAGAAGTGCACGTCATTTCGATTCTATCGTAGGTCCAAGATAATTCCACGGCCAGCTGTCGGTATCTTTTGTGTTTGTCAAGGAACTGAATGGCCGTTGTTGGTGCCCTTTGAGGAATGCTAAACTTTTGGAATCTCTGATCGACACGTATAAATGCACTTGTTAAAATAATAATTGCACTTTTCAGTGAGTGGTAAATATTATTATCATTTTGTTTATTGCGCTTTTAACGCGTATATGCGGCGAGTCATGTTTCTCATCAGGTCGGGTGGTTCCCACAATACATTTTCAACATACAAAATAAAAACAATATTCTATCTAGGTTTTATGCAAGTTTATTTTTAATAAAAAATAAATAAAAAGAAGATATTAAGAAATACTTTTTATAATAAAATATCACATTTTAAAAACAAATAATTTTTTAACTTAAAACAGTTATTTTTTACCAATACTCCTTTTCAATAAGTTATTTTCTATCAAGCTTCCTTCATCTCTAACTTCAAAATTTTCTAAATTACTATTATTTCTAGTATAAATATAAGGATGTTCATCAGTCGGACATAAAAACCTAGAGAATAAATCAGTCCAATTCGTTGTCTTTTTTCCTACTGGCTCCATCATATTGTTCCAGATAGCATTGGCAGCTGAAATTTAATTTAATATAATATTGTATTATATAAATATTTAATGGTCTATGAGCAAATAAAAAATAAACACCTCTTGCGTATCCTTTTTGGCTAAAGTGGAAGCAATCTTCCGATAGATGCGTATAGTCTGTAATGCCTTCAGAATCGACAGGAAAAACTATATTCATTGTGAACGGCTGCACAACAATAGCGAAATCTTCTCTACCAATAAATTCAGGATGTGTATCTAGCTACAAACAAAAAATAAATAATTGTTCTTATTGATTGGCGTCGTTAGAAGCTTAAAAGATTATAAAGCAAATAATTAAGAAATTCATAACACAATAATGAGTAGTTCTTGAAACGTATATATAGTATTATATTTAAAACAATAATTAATCAATAAATTGAGTATATTTCTGTTCATCAATAATGATTTTCTTATAATTATATAATGCTTGAAGTTTCTGCGAGTTATTTTGCACTGAACTTTAAGTTTTTATTATGTATAATTTGATAATCATAATTATGTGTTGTTTATGTATGTATATACTTACAAGTATATACTCACATTAAAATCAAAGTCCTTCCATCGATTTATTATGTCGGCCATTTTTTTCCATGCCCATTTGTGTGATTCTCCAAATAGGCAAGGGCATTCAGCTAAATGGGTAAAGATGCAAAGGGGTGGTCTGTTGGTGAAAGTTTTTAATATATGAACGTCTGAAAAAAGTTTTTTTTTTTGTTAATAATTATTCACAATAAAAAACATTTAGTTATAATGCGTGAAGAAAATCTTATACAAATATGTTAATATCCAGCTTATACCAGAAAAAATAAGTATTTAGATTAAACGTAGTTAGAAATAGAAACTGCGAAACATATTTATTAAATAATAATAATGGATATACCTAGTATTAATTTATTAGTTTCAGTGACCGAATTACGCAATACAGATATAGGAAACTCAAAAGAAGTTTTAAAATTACGCACTAAATGGATGATTTTACTAACGATAATTAACGTGCAGTTTCATATATATTTTAAACCTTCTAAGTACTCAATGACTAAAAAAATGGCGCAGGAGTACATTCACAAGACCTTTATTGCTAAACTTCGCGACATACGAATTGACGGAAGTAAAACTGCTCCGTCGGAAGTTCTCAATTCTCATTCTCAACTTACTATTACAAAGTTATACGAATGTAAATTGAAAACTCTACTCTGTTTCTACCTTTTATTTACTGTATTTCCTTACAGAGTATCAATATTTTAATATATAGATTTACTTTGTTTATAAACATGTGACATATTTATTCTTATCCTTTTGTAACGTTGGATAATCTCTTTTTATTGCATACTAGCAACATCAGCCACTTCATATAAAGCAACTTGATAATATTGAATACCATACTATTTAGGACAATTAAATTGTTATTTACCTGGTGCTGGGGCAATGTTGACGAGGGTCCTCGGAAGGTTATCTCTGAGCGTGGTCATGGCCGCTATGATGGTCTTCTTGTGGATTTCCAGAGCATCTTCCAAGTTGTCCAAGTAACAGACGTCGAGGCAGAAGTTATTCGGTCCTATCATGAGAGTGATCAACTAAAACGAAGCAAAAAAGCATAAAGATCTCTTCTCTGATTGTATGATTTATGCGGTCTAAAACGAGATTAATACTTTCCAGTCTTCTTTAATGTTAACCCTGGGATCTTTATACATCCTCTTAACCAGTTCTTTGGCCATGTGAGGCAAGTCTTCGGTCATGGCACCAGCTTCAGCTGCATTAAATTGAGCGGCGCGATGGAAACCGAGAGAATCGCCGAGAGAAAATCCGACCAATTTGGGATTGAATTCCTTTAATATGTTTGGAACAGTCAGAAACTCTTTCCACGTATCTTGACCTCCTGTTAATACAATACATATTTTAATATATTTAAATATTAGGCTGAAATACGATTTTTTAAATACCTATTGACCAAGATACTCCTCGATTTTCAGTCAATACTTGAAATATATTAGTAGCTCCTGCTCCATTTGCAGCTGTCAAAGAATCACCCATAGCCCCAACGACATCGATGTCTCCTGGTCTCAGAGCATGAACTGATGTCGGTCTTTTTTTAGATCTAAATTTAGCCAAAGATGGCAGAGCTTTTTTTGAAGTCGATTTTCTATGAATTTTTGCATCATTTGGATCTGCACATGGAAAGAGCATCGTTTCAGGCATTCGTTTTTGAATTCGCTGAAAATTTCAACAATTGAATAATGTTTGCTTTTTAATTTATCAATGTTTTAAGCTTACGTCAAGATTCACAGCTCTACTGAACAACTGAGGCTCGTTGATGCTCCTCCCAAAAAAGTTTAAGCCAAAATCTCGTAAAAATCTAAAACTGCTTCTAATAGTATCACTGTTCTGCGTTGATGAAGCATTTATGAAGATGGCGAATAAAATCAAAATCGATTGAACCTTACATGTAATTAATTAATAAAGATTAGGTAGGGCATTTTATGTTTCACGTAAATTGATTAGTTATGTGATCCTATAATGATATTAATTGTATGTTATTATAGACCTACGTGCAAAGTAATGAGTCTAATGTTTACAGTTCTCGTGATTATTAGCGTTAATGACTTAATATGGTGTATTATAAGCAAGTTAAATTAGTGCTAGTTAACATTAATTATTATATAATATAATCTAAACGTAGGATATAAAATTACAAGTAAATTGAACTATGTACCCGAGGAATTGCCATAATTAACGTTTCAGCGCCACAATAAATAAGATATAAATTTGTTCCTCTACTTCAAATTAATCTGATATAATATAGTGAAAGTGATTCTTACAAATTGTATTTTGGTATTATTTATTATAATATAATATGTATGAAGCAATTGGTGAAAAGAAAAATAGCAAGTAGTTAGATCAATAATATACACTTTTTCACTGATAAAAATATGTCATTATGTGTTTTTTGGATTTGATCCAATATTGTTTGACGGAAAGATGAAATAAACATTTAACCCATTTTGATTAAGTCACGGTCATTAATTCTCAATGATAAAATATAGCACTTGCGTGTGAATTTTTCTGTCGGCATGTTAGTAATTAAAAATACACGCATATTTATTTTTAACATAAAATTTTAATCAAAAAATCTATTGAAATCTAAACTAAAACAATAATTTATCAATTATGATGTATACATGTTATCCAAGTTACTTTTTTAGAGTTAAGATTTCACGTGAAATAATTTGTAAGGCTATCAACCTTTACGTTCTCACGTTCTTTAATGTTATATATTTACTTTTTAAATTTACATTTTATTGTGACGTTTAAAGTCAATATTATACATGTCCATTTATAAAGTATTTTTATATATTTTTGGGTATATAATTGTTAAAATGCATAAATTAAGTATTTATGTTGTAAGACTAGCCTATACATTTAACGAAGTGCATATTTATTTTAATATATATTTTTTAGTTGTACGTTGATTTAAATATGTCACAATAAAGAAAGTTATATCCAATCCAGACAAATAAAATAAACTTTTTTTTATTTTCCATACATACACTTGTTGTTATCGTGCTTATTACACATACATATTTAAATTAAAGACCTACTGCTCTGGCCATATTTATTTTAGTTTTATTTTCGGTTTCGAAATTTTATTTTGTCATAATTTTTTTATAATCATACTGTGTAAAATTCTGATTACTTAACCTTTAATGCTATGTATTGTGTGGCACATACAATTCAGTAGCCGATACCTGATGATATCTTTGTTCAATAATAAATTGAGACGATTATGCAACGTCATTTTAAAGACAATGAGCAAAGACATATGTGCTTATCCAAGCACCATGGTACTTTAGCTTTACTAAGGCATTTTCTAATCCAAGATGCTTTGGAATATTACGCACTTAATGTTAGATCGTTTTCCGTTTTATACATGGTAGAAAATTTAATATGATTTTATGAAGATATCAATTCACATTGTGATCTGCAAATAATTAAAGTATTTCTCGAATCATTTCATATTAAAAAAATCAGACAGCAGCAAATAGAAAAAAATAAAAATACAATTACTTGTAAAAACATTATTTAGTGAAAGAATAAAAGTTGATTATATCACAAAAATATTTTGGACACACGATTAATTATTATTATAAATTAAAATCAATGCAACAAAAAAACCCTCATATTTTCACATGATATTGATTATTTTGCATCAACGTAAACAACCGCTCTTTTAACCATTTAAAAAACTGATAATATGACATTATGTGAACAGACTTGAATTTAAGAGTTACTGTATAAAACGTATTATATTTGTTTTTAGATTCAAATACATATTCTTATTTATTGGGGACATGCATACCAAAACTATTGTTATGGTTAAGATGCATGGACCAAGACAGGCAAGAGTTCCCGCTCTTTCTTATACCGCTGTCTTCCGTAATGTATGGACGCAAAAGTAAACATATTTGTTATCAAAATATTATAATATGTTTCGCCGAAAAAAGACTTGGTTACAGTTTCGATTAAAAATCAACATAATTTTAATTCACTTTAGACTAAAAAGGAAAGAAGTAAAACCTTAACTTTATTTATTAATAATTTTTGCCACGAAAATATTAAAGGCAAGCTTAGTTTTGTATCTAGAAGTATTTTTATATGTTTTTTAAGGTAGTGTTTACAGCAGTGAGCATCACATCTTCCACTTTTGATCCAAAACACACAGACGCTGGAATTAACACAACGATACGGTAGGAGTTGACAACCAGTTACTGTGATATTACATATATATTATTTATTTATTTATTTTGTGCAAAATGGGCCGAAATATTTATTTTTGTAGTCGGATGTGACACAGACGAAAAAACCTTGAAATGAGCATTGCCGCTTCAACAAAAGAAGCAAGAATGTATCGCTTCTCCCTCGCATTCACAAATGAATGCCAATGCACTATCGTAATATGAATTTTCTATGTATCAGTGAAGAGCAAACTGTCTTTGGATTCGGTATACTCATAATTTTTCATAGTGGCTTTTCAAAAATTGAAAATGAACAACCAATCTTATCATTAGAAAGTGATAGTATTGTTGGGTAGAAACCAAAGAAAACTGAGGTAAAAAAATAGTAGTTTTACTTCCAACTTAACAGTGATTTTATTTTTTAAATGTAATTTATTGTATTTTAAAATATGTATATTTTCTATTTAAATTTTCTGTAAATATATTTTCTATATATGTAAATTTATATCTATTATATGTGTATAATTTGTATCACTATATAAGAACAATATTTTATCAATACTTGAAATGTTTTTAATTGCATATTTTAAATAATATATAATACGTGTAACATTGTTATCGATCTCTGCTATCTGTTTCCCGATAATAACTGTTATTGCAGCACATGTAGAAACAAAAACAACACACAATCGTATTTTCGTGCGACGTATACGACTTTATTCTTGTGACTCAGCTCTGTATGTGTGTAAAAATTGGAAGATGTGACGTTCACTAGCTTACAGATTAAGCTCAGCGTAGTACAAATTAGGTTACCTAATTTTTTTTAATTTAAAGGAGGAATAATTAAAATTGGGCTAGGTCGTACATATTAGGTATTGAAAAAAGAATATCCTGCGTGTATTCAACAAAAAAATAATAATCAAAAAGCAAGACTAAAAAATCGTTTAGTGCCTCGTATATTTATTTATATACATTCTGCTTTGGTATTAGTTAGATTAGTTTTTTGTCATGTATTTGTAGTTTAATAGATTGAAAAACTTTAAAATGCGAAAAAAAATTGTATTGTTTTTTTTTTGTAACTGAAAATATCGATTAAAATATATATTTTATTTAAGTCTATGTTTGTATAAACTCTATTTAATATCTATAAAATATATTAAAAAAAATATTTTGAAAAAATGTTTTAAATTTTTAATAATAAGCGATTATTATAATTATTTTAATTACTTACTTGAATTTAGTTCGTTTTAACGATTTTTAAAAATAACATCATATTAAAACGTTTATCTAAACATATTCTTTCAATTTAAATAATTGAGTTTAGAAATTGAACCTGAAATTCTTAAGCCCATTTTCGAGTCGAATTTTCGAAGATCGAAGATCAATGGTCAAGAGAAAGAATAACGAGAGAGTTCGTTGCCGTTTCTGTGTGATCTTGAGATGAATGTTGAACTCAGCTGTTACTCAATGAGTATATACATATTATCCAATTAACCTTGCGTGTAAGCAAAATTTTCGCATAAAAAAATTTGCGTAAAAAATAATCTGTCCCTTTAATTCATTAAATATACATTTTTTCACAGAAATCGCGTCTTTAAAATAAAATGAGGAACTAATTATCTAATTGCTCTTTAAATATTTGCATAGCGGTAACGATAATCGATAGTAGTCATGAGAGGTCATGAACACAATATATTGACAAAATAAAGAATCAAGTTTTCCGATCACGTAGATAATACTTAGCGATGTAATAATATGGTCGAGAAATTGCAAACGTTTTCAGTTGAGGCTTTTGCTCTTTTTCAGGGTCACTGTGGATCTGTTAGTGTTTCTTATCATACAGATAATTCTCAGCGACGAGAGATTGTTATTTTGGAATTTTTACATTACTGTTTTGCGAAAAGAATACGTTATTATGGCGGAAAAGTATCGAGAAGCAAATTGAAACATTTTGTTTTACGTCGAAGGTCATACGTGTTATTATATATTGTAGTAAGTTTGATAGTTTAAATACATACAAGATATATGCAAATACAAGTTAATAGTTTATAGCTAACGTGATGATTTTTTGCGATTGTTTTTGATAGAAATTGGAAAATTGATTTTTATTTATCATATTAATAAATTTGTCTGATATAAAGTGTTTAATCTGACAACCATAATCGTAACTGTCAAGAATTCTATTCATTTTATATTTATGTTTTTCTTATAAAAAAGTGTTGTTTTGACGTGTGTAATATATTAAAAAAAGTAATACAAAAGAACATTATCGTATCCTAATTTTTAATTTCCTGTCAGGATTTTGTATGTTGTCAAAAAACTAAAAAAATGATTTTTAATCGCATTTTTAGTTGGGAATATAATATATTAAATTATGTACAGTACGTGTTTAATTTATTCAGAAAATATTTATTAGCTTTAGTGTTTATTTAAGAATTAAGTTGTTGAAGTATAATATAAATAATTTTTTTTAGAAAAAATCGTTACGTTATGTAAAAAAGTACGGTTTTGTCATATTGCAATTATTTTTTTGTCAGCGTGTGTATTTTTTTATTTAAATTAATTTTATACACTGCGAAGTTATTATGACGTTGGAATATTGCTGACATTTTTTTTCAAAATAGAATAAAATTATTCGTATAATTATGATTTGCAAAAATTTTTAGTAACACATTTAGTACATTTTAAAATGTTTTAAAACTAGTGTGTTTAAACATAAGTTAAAAACATTTTATTATTAAATAATTAAATAAATATATAATATTATATGAAAAAAAATGATAATGATACAGCTGACATCAGCGTGTTATTTTAAATATAAATTATGGCAAAAAGTGTAGAATTGTTGTATAGTATAATTATAATTAAAACAGTTTCAATTAAAATATTTAGTAATTATTATAAATATATGTAGATGTAATAAAAGGAATGCAATATTTTTTTAACAAAGTGTAATTAAAAACTAATTTACTTTCAAAAAATTAAGATGAAAATACTAAAATTCTATGGTCTACTAATAATAAAGTATAAAATAATATATAACATATAAAAAATGGTTATATAGTTTTTCATTCATCTTAGATTTAATAAAACATATTTTATTTATAATATAATATTTAACTTCTAAAAATATTTTTTCTTTAAATAATAGGTTATCCCAAAAATAATTTCGTTATTTTTTAATTTAGGTTTTAACAGTTAATTGTGCTTTGGTCGTTGAAATCTGTTGATGCATATTTGTACTCCAATTATCTTTTTTTTTATATAATTAAATAAAAAAAATTTGGACCTAAAATTTACGATGGTAGAATTTTTACAAACTCAACAAGCTATACAAAATTGCATGTTATATGAATTTATTAAAAAAAAGTGGCAACTACTAAGTAGTAGATGATTCATTAGATATCTGTAAATATCAAAGACGGTTTAAAAAAATTGAGCAAAAAGTTACGATATCAAGAATAATCTTGGATTTAGGAGACCAGCAAATATTATATAAATGATGATGTCCTGGCTGCAGAAATGGAAGCGTATCCTACTCAAAATATCTATCAGCTGACTAAGAAGCTAAACTGGTAGATTCAAACACATTAATACGATTGGAAAGGCTTTGACACAAGGTGTATGGCATTTACACAAATTGAGCTAAGAAAACAAGTTGGCGCGTATCCACATATTCTAAGAGCTTCTGGATCTGGTCGCCTTTTCTGGAGATAATAAATATATGTTGTACGATGACAATCATTGTAGAAGACAGTGGGTATCCAAAGGTCAAGTTGCAAAACTTACCTTAAAGCCCGGGATTATTTAAAAAAATATATTTAAAGTGTATGGTGATTGCAAAAAAACTCTTTAACCTGGTCAAACAATAATAGCAAGATTTTATTGTGATCAGCTGGATCGTCTTGTCACCAGAAGTCAAATAGTTCTACAACACTTCAAATTGACTCACGATAAAAACAAGGAACTTGTCTGAAAGGATTTATCCCATCCATCTTATTTTAGAGACCTTGCTCCTCCCGACTACCATTTGTTTTGATCAATGCAACACTTTGCAACAAAGAGAGGTTAAAGAAGGTTAAATGTTTTAAAATATTTTGTTTTGATATTTATATTTTGAATCATAAAAATAAAATAAATATTTAAAAAGAATTTTTTGATTCAATAAAAAAATACATTCATCTTGGGATTACCTAATATAGTTTGTATTAATTAAATATAGTATAAAATTATTTAGAAAAAATGTAGTTATTACTTTATAAATCTTAGAATATTATTTACTACACTGATTTGATTATACACCTATTTTTATTTAATATTACAATTGTTACATTATCACTAGTAATAAATTTACAATAATTAATCTACAAATTACAGAATCAATACAATCAGTCGAGTCGAGTTATTTTATCTCATTGATTAATATCCATAATTAGAAATACCATAATACTCAAAATTATTTTGCATTCAAGCGACCTTAACATTAAAATTAATTATATGCTTCTAAAAAAATAAAATATTATCACTAAACAAACAACCAAACATTGGTTTCAAAATACATATGATTAACATAATAACTCTCAGAGGCCGCTTAGATGTGCTTTCCGGATTCTATAAAATTTCGCAAACTGCATTTAATTTATGGAATAAATAAATAACTGGTAACATACTAAAATATTAATACCTTACTAATGTCACCTTGCTAATTTTTTAATAAGACACGACAATGATCACGACATGTTTTTCTACAGTTTTCATATAATTTTGCACGAATGAAGGTTGTGAGTTGAGATCTGGGACGTTAATCATTAAGTATTAAACCTATTAGTAAATAAATTGCATATGGAGTTTCTGTTGTTATGTAAATGATACCTTATTTATTGCACAGAATAAATTCGATTTCATTATATTGAAGAATTAAATAAATATAAATTTATTTTATAAAGAATATCAAGGCCCTTTGGTTCCGTAACAATAATTTTCATGTAGGAGATAAATTAAAATAGTTTTTAATTATAACTTCTGTGATTTAAAACATGCAATATCACATCTTAAAAATACAAGTTATGATAAAAAGCGATAAGGCTTTATTGTCATTGAAAAATCGCAAGCTTGTCAGACTATAAAGTAAATTAAGATGATCTGATGAAAATTTTGACTGTGAAAATAACTAGAAATATTGTAGAAGATCTAGAATATCTTACTATTCCTTCATTTTTCAAAACATTCATTGATATATAATAATATATAATAAATACATAGTAATTTATTTTTGTAAACCTAACACTGTAACATAACAGGCGTGGGACTAAGGTATTAATAGCACGTGTGAATCAATACGCAATAATTACCATTGGCTAAATTTATTTATTAATTATGTATACATTTTTAATCTTACTCAATAATATTAATAGGGAGATTTTAAGCATTCTATTTTTATAAAATACAACAATGTGAAACAATGTGTTAAATAAAATTATAATATCAAGCAATGGAATATTACAACCAATTTAGTAATGTAATAAATTAACAAAGCACGAGATCTATGTATGGTATTTAAGAGTAACTAATGGTATATATGATAATTAGTATCATATGACTATTTCTGGTAATTTAATTTAATTTATGATACCTATAGACTATCAATTTATTTAAAACGATTTATTGTAATCAAGCTATAAAGACTTCACGTGTTTTTATGGTTAGGTAAAAAAATCTTTAATAATATTATATAGATTAAACTACTTGTGTTAATTTGCTACCACTATAGAGCCCTATTAATTAACACAAAGTATATAACTAAAACGATCTATTTATTTTATAAAAAAAATAACTATAACACACTCGCATGACTGACACAATAACACTTTTTGTTTGCTCTTTAATTTACAGCAAACTGGTAAATAATTACTATTGATATACGCATATCTTACCTTCATTTTAAAAAATATTTTATAATACACTTTTATAATATCATCTTGCCACTATAATTAACAATAACAATTCGTTTTGCTTCTATTCCGATCGACTTGAAAAATAATAGTTAAGTTGTAGCTGCACTTGAACCAGAACTTAGTCGACTGACTAGGTGTTGTTCTTGACCTGAGCAAGCACTACACTGATTCCTTGCTCGGCGAGCAATGGCGTTATATATATAAAATAAATCGACTCCTCGTCGTCTTCTGAAAACGGTCAGATGTGATGACTGATGAGAAATTATCGTGAGATGTGATGAGAATAATTTATAAAGGCATTTTATTAGTGATGATAAAATCGGTCATGGATAATTAGTGCATATACTTTTGGTAAATCAGAACATTTCAATAATTTGTGATATTTTTGCTTGAATTGATTTTATACCATATTGAATGCGATTGCAATATGTTCATCTTGATTCATTTAATCCGTTTAGCTACGAGTTATAAAAATAAATAAATTAAAACATTTATTGAAATTTTATACCTATATTTTACTGACACAAATACACTCCGATAGTGTATAGTGATCATAGTAGCTCGTAGAATCTCAAGAAATAAACTATAACATATATAAAATCATTTAGAATTATTCTCAGGCATGTCGCATTTGCTAATTTTTTAGTAAAATAAAATAAAAAACATATCTACACATACTTTTTTTTCTGGATATTATTATTTTTTTCTTTATATGTATATATTTACATATTCTGTAAATTTGATAATAATTATTTACATATATTATTAAATTCAATATTTACATGTAAAAAAACAAATTATATAACATGTTATACGATTCATATACATAGGTATTATATAATAAAAATTAAAAAACCATGTCTATACATAGTACGGCTGACTGAAATCCATATATATTATAATATAATAATAAAATATAGTAATACTTATATGTATATCAATGCCTATAATAAAGCTCAAAATTACAACAAATATATTTACGTTCCAACAGTTTAAATCAATATGAATATAATATATAAAACCGTCATGGAAGTTCGTGTTGTGGCTCTGCGTCATGAAATCTCTAAGTCGAGTGAACTCTTTCCGGTTCCAGCTGAATAAAATTTAACAATATAAATATAAAACCTGCTTTTCTAAGAACTTCTGAAAGCTACTTAGTTCACACTGGGTTGTGTGTCAATTTTGTGTGAGCTTCACTGGTAGCGAGTTCAGGACTGTATTTCTAATTTGAAAGTGAAGTAGAAAATGCCAAATGGATAGAGATTATTATATAGCAGTGTTCTAGGTTATATATAATCAGATTACAATTATTCTTGGCCAATCATGGATAATTCCGGCAGTACTAGAACTTATTTTATAAAATTATAATATTGTTAGAATTTGCATTACGTCCTAATGTTTGCGTAAGATCGGTAATGGTGCGATTTATTAACAGCTAGGAAAAATTATGTGTTTCTGCCAACTGATATTCCGATCGAACAAATTTGTGCAATACATAATTAATAGATGTTTTATTATAAATAATTATTATTAGAATATGTAATGAATCGTTCTAGAGTTATGAAATATCCAACTTGCTTCGAAGCTCGATCTAACTCTTAGAGATTTTAGGCGACAAACTGGCTGCACCAAATCTAACAATCGAAGTGATAATCCGGTTTTAAATATACAAGCGATATTTGACTCGTTAAGGAAATTTTAGCGCCATATCGTAAGTCCAATGTCCTCAAAATATATTTCTCACGCTACGCTCAAATTCCGTTTATATGTACAATACGCACATCCGTAGAAACAGAATATCTATTAGTTTTTTATGATTTGTTTAACGAATTTTATACTAAAAAAAATGCTTGGTAATGTTATATTTAATATAATATTTAATTGTATTTAAATGTCAAGGTATTTGAAAGATAATTTTATGCGAATTTTCTTTATTTTCTATAGAGCTTTCAGTAGCATTGTATTTGCTAAATCTAATAAATCGTTCATATGACTAATTTTACATATTTTAAATTAAATATTTATGGAACAATATGTAAGATAATTGATTAATAAATACAGTCAACTTTAAAGTAATTTGCAAACAATTTATTATTTTACTATAGGAATCTGGGTGTATTTTAAAGTATATATTTTTAAGGTATTTTGTATTCTTAATAAAATAATCAATTATAAGTTTTATTAATAATGAAGTGCAACATATTGTACAATGCACATTATTATTTTACTTAAGATTTATTTATTATACTTAACGATAAAATCTTGACACTTAAATTACCATATCAAGCATTTCAATCAAGATTAGAATCAATAATATGATACAATAGTGATGTAAAGTTCTTTCTTTACTTAAAACAATGTAAGCATTATGTATATATTATGCAGAAGGGAATATCATTTATGTATTTTAAATATATGTTTAACTTAACATTGAATTGTTTATTTTAGTATGACAATGTATTAATTAAAACGCGGTGGCGTGATGCACAAAATATTGTAAAAAAATGTTAAATTTTTAAGGTGCAAATATAAACTTTTATATATCCTCTTCATTTGTACCTGACCGCGCCCGTATTTTAGTGTAGTTGTTAATGTGAAACAGGTTATTGCATCAATAAAGATCTTTATGAATATTTTCAGATCATTATTACTGCGGGGCTAATATATGATATATAAATAAAAGTAAGGAGCAGTGACCTAGTGAGACAAGATGCACGGTGCTAAATTTATATTTGTTTAAAATATATGTCGAATTGGTAAATATTCTGGAATCATTCAATCTTATTTGACGGCATTTAACGCCAATTATCTTGTTGACAAGTTCAGATTATTATTAATTACCATTGATGCTGTTAGAATTGTTCTCTGAACCAAAGTCGCCTGATAAAATGAACTATTATTATTCAATTTACATGATTGGAATTACGTTAATTAAAAAATATGTTACACAATTATTGGGAAAATCTAATGTATGATAATTTAATAGCATTTAAATGATCTGATAACTTTAACGATTTATTTTATCCGAATATTGACGTAAGTAATAAGTACATTGAAAGTGTCATTCAATAAAACAACACTCAGTAAGTACTTAATTTGGCACTTAAAATTCTTGTCGGTACCAAACATGTTCATTTGCATTATGCTATAAGAATAATAATTCATACTTATTATATTTATATGAATAAGAATCGTGTAATTTGAAAGCATCGTAATATAAAAAATATACCATTTTTTAAGCTTACCTATATTATTATAAAAAATTATATTATTATAAAAAAATGTGATAGAAAAACATATGCATATATCATATTTAGCGTAGTGAGACAACGAATTTACACATGTATGTATGTACGTATATATATATATATATATATATATATATATATATATATATATATATATATATATATATATATATATATATATATATATATATATATATATATATATATATATATATATATATATATATATATATATATATATATATATATATATATATATATATATATATATATATATATATATATATATATATATATATATATATATATATATATATATATATATATATATATATATATATATATATATATATATATATATATATATATATATATATATATATATATATATATATATATATATATGTCAAAGTTTTCATTGATAACTCCACTTAGAACTCAATGTTGCCCTAATTTAACTTTTGGTACTTAAATTATGTATATATTCTGATATTTACTCATAATTCAATCACTATAATCCTTCAAACTTGCGCCATAGTGTTAAATTGCTATTGGATAATTTGAATTTGGTACTCTAATTAACCTTCAATTTACATGGTTGTTGTAAATTTTACTTATTAATAGTTAAATAAAAAAGAATACTATGTAGATTACCCAATATTTATATAAATCCAACAAAAATCATCGTTGGAAACATATACACCATAGAAGAATATAATATTTTTCGGATAGTCGACCAATTTTTAGTGAGATATAATTTTTTTTTTTAATATATATGTAAAGGACAAACTTTTATTATGGTATTTTTATTTGTATTTTATTTATATCAGATATTAAATTATGTTTTTTAACCTTTTAAAAAATGAGTTGGATTGAGGTTTTTATTTTTTTATCGCATCATTTGAGATAAAAATCTATGTTTTTTAGGTTGCACTATATCTATGAATATGCATACATATAAAGTCTATGTACATATGTCATGAACGTCTATGATTAATATATTTTAATTGAAAAACTATGGTATTTTCTAATGTTAACTAATTTAAACTGTTCAATATGATTTTTATTAAATTATTTAATATTTATTATCAGGAAATTGTGTTTGTTATTTGAAAACGGGTTATGCGAATTGCGTTTTATATTGCTAAAATATTATAAAGTTGTTATTATGTTCATTAAGCTAAAGATAAAAAATACATGTAAACATAACAATATGGCACTGACCTTGAGATTAAGATTCCCAGGATGCCATCCTATCGGTCGCTAAACTCTCTTTCAGGTTTTTCCAGTTTCCACCAAGGGCGCATACTGGAGCTCTTATTCATCACAAATAATCATAAATAATATTTAATAAAATGTATTTAAATTAATATGTACACTGTTATCACAGTAAATTATCACTACTAAAAATCTATAACTTATAATTTAGATGATAATATCTCGTGATTATCATATTCGAAATCCATCATGACGTATCCATTTTCATAAGCTACTGGGTTGCTTATTTCATTGTTGTCAGGAGTAAGATTGATATTATCCCAATTGGCGTTGTCGGAAGAATAGTCTAACAAATCTGGACTAAGATTGTTGTTATTGTCTGGACTTTGCCTTTGAGCGTTATCGTTGAGTACGACGGTTGACATCGTACATCTTCTTGGTTCTGTTTTGGTGGCTCTCCTATTTTTATTGTTCCTGAAGTGCGTTGATACCACTGTTTCAGTTTTATTGTAAGTTTGCTTAATCAATCTGTGCACCTGTAAGTAAAAAATATTAGTTGCTGTTAAAACTAAATAATAAAGCAGTATTTAAATAGGTTACTGATTAAAACACAATATATATTATAAGTAAAGTTTTTCATTAGCATTTCAGAGAAATTCTATCCGAATAAATTACCCTCAAATAGCGTAGAGATTGGGACTTCGTTATAGGAATACTACGTTATAAGAGACTAGGCACCCATACAAAAATTGAGGTTAGGGTCTTTCAACTGTATTTTGTGAATTTAACGAAATCAGCAAATCAAACTTTTTTACCATTTTTATTTATTATATGACTATTTAGTTTTTAAACTAGAGCACGTGCCCTATGTTCTTTGCGACACGAGCGCGAAGAATGTCCTTGATTCAGTGCCATTATACATGCTATTTTTATATAAGAAGGAGCAGAATATAACAAATATAATTCCACCCCCAGGCAGAGAAAAAAAACCTTCTCTATATTAACCAGCGTAGACACTTGCATCTGGAATACATCAATGACATTTATCATTTGGGACACACGAAAGTTATGCGGGGCCAAGTCGAGCACTTTACGGGACTTTAGCAGCCACTTCCCACTTCGACTGGATTGGATACGAGCTGCAAACAAGGTTACAAGTGCAACACGGTAAATTGGGAACGTGCTATTTTGGTGCTCGTTACTTTATTTGTGAGCGAGTAAAGGAAGGATATCTCACCAAACGCGTTTGATTCGCACGTACGATTTGCAAAATTATTTTCTAGTTCCCCAACTACACGCACCCACGTGTTATTAGGGGGTCCACTGTATCTATAACTGAATTAAAAACTGTTGCGAATTTAATAATACATTTTAATACAAATAGCTTTGCCTTTTATATAAAAATAAAAGGACGACCGCTAGACTAGCAAATTAAAATGACCAGCAGGTTATTTATGTCAGTATAAATCCAATACGCTCGAATACATAGGCTTTAACCGACGCTTGACATATTGCCTTATAGAGCACGCTGGCCAGCGTTTCTTAAACTTTTTGAATGCTATATATTACTTTATATAACTATTATCGGTTGTCAAGTTTTACAGCAAACAGGATTAATTGGGAAGCAGAATTTGCTACAAAAATATCGAATTACAAATTAAAAAATGATTTCCAGCTTTCTGATTATATCAAACAAATAATTTATTATACTACAAGTAATGTAGAATATTGCACTAAGCGATATTATTCGACTTTATTGTCGTTGACAAATCACTTTTGTGTTAAAAAGATTAAAAAAATAGAAAGCTCACTTTCTTTTGGAGAAGCTAGGTAAGCGCTTTCCTTACAAATATAAGCATTATCTTCCAAAATACATTTAAAGGAATAACATGTCCCATTATAGCAACCATGAAAATCCGAGCGATAAACCTCAAGTTCACTTTCGCATAGTCGAGAAAAGCGTACACAACATTCGGCGCTAATAACTTTTAAACCATTACAGAGGAAATGTTTGTTTTTAATTACTTACTGTAAATATAAGTATAGCAATAAATAAGACAATTATATTTTTAAATATGCTTCAAACAAACGGTGCTGCTTTTATTTTAGTTCTATTTAGTTATAAGCCAAATATAAATACCATGATTCAAGTAAATTATTTATTTACGTTTTTATTCATGTAGGACACTTACACTTTCAGTACATGTTTACTACTTTCATTCAATTTTCCGTTGATTTTGCAATGATACTATCTTATACAGTAAAATTCAGTACCACTGATGGAAAGTAAACTTGAGCATTCTCGCGTGTTTATTGGAGACCTTGCGTATTAGGCACGCTTTTCCGGCAACATAAACTATAATGTATTGAAATCTCAGATATTTGAACAGATTTTTTCTTATAAAATATGTTTATACTACACAAATATATAGATCACTATAGCGGAAATGGTTTTAAAACTGACTTTTCTCACGATACAATAGAGATTGCTACGCACGTTATGATATTTATGTTTTTTTAATAATATATTTATTCCTACTTAATAATAATAATTAAAAAATATTATTTATTACCTCTTTATTAGCGTAGCAGTACAACGCTGCCACCGTTATTCCCTGCAGACTTTCCACTACAAAAGTGAAATAATAGTAAGCTTGTTCCCAATCGCAGGACGAGACAGCTGGCCTCCAAGCCGTCAGCAAAAATTGTACTCCAAACAGAGGTACAAGAAACATCATGGTTTTAGTGGTACTCCTGAAACCAAAGAGTCGAAAAATTACAATGACAGTAGTATGCATTGAAACATACTTAAGGGGACATTTACAGCTGCTGAGCGTTATCCTCCGAGTTCAAACTCGTTATGATCACCCTCAGAATGTTGATCAACATGAGTAAGTTGACAGACAATGTCAAGATCCTTGGCACGTCCAATATCCACTGAAGACCAGGCATTGTGTACACAATCCAACAGTTCGAGTCGTTGTAGACTATCATTAAAGCGGTCCATACGATTACAGGTATGATAGTAGCAACTGAAAATAGTCATCACATTATTATGATCAAAGCAAAAATGTATGTTTCAATAAAGTATTAAGAATTTCGAAATGAAGTATATGATAGTAAGATCCTATATTTTGCAGGATTTTATTGACAATGGAATTGTTTTTTTCTTAAGACGGTATTATATGTAATTTTTTTTTATAACACATTATAATGTTTTATGCGAAAATAAAGTTAGTAAATTTCTAATTAAGATCAACAAAGCATACTGACACAATAAGTAAACAATTTAAAAATAATGGTATTTTGTCTCTGAAACTAATTTTAATAAGCAGTTCTCGTTCGAGAGAATAAGAATGAAGCCTATATTAATATATGGTTTCTGATGAGGAAAAATTTGAGAAAAATTACAAATGATATGTAATTATAGTGTCTTAAATCAGCTTAGAGTCAGGTTAATTGAAGCAATTGAAGATAACAAACACAAAAAATATTGGAAGATAAAACGAGATAATTTTCTACTTCGAAAAGTAAATTGTACTTGTGTAACGATCCGAGAAAAATGAGAACATTAAGAGAAAAACTTTTAATCCATAACTTCGATAGTTAACTTATTAATATCAAATTTTAATGAACTTACATTCAAAACTATCGTAAAACATTAATACAAATATGTATTAATGTTTTACGATAACACCGCTGTGATTCAGAATTTATAGATACATATTTATAAAATAATCATGTATGTCTTATTACCAGAAGCTAGGCTATACACTGTGGTTATATGGTATTCCTTTTTGAAAACGCTCACAATTCTTTTGTGCATGAATAACCCATCGATGAACATACACGTAAAGACTGAACTCGCTGCTGTTTTTTCTAAGACAGCTAAGATCTTACATGAGATCTGGTTCCTTTCCATTATGGTTTCATTGGAATTAGTTAATTCATCGTGTATAATCTGAAAGTAATTAAAAATATGATCATTCAAATTAGAGTAACGTATAAAGAACCTTAAAAAAATAGGCTTAGTTTTTTTCAAGGTAGAGAAATATCAAACAAGGCTATACATTATATACATAAAGGGCCATTGCAATTTTTTAACGATACCTAAATATATACTTATTAAATGACTTGTCATTCATTGCCTGCTGATTCCATTACTAAGAGGATAATTTAATAATAAACAAGTACTTTCAATGTAAACCACAAATATAACCAATGACGATAAAATGTAAAAATAATATAATAGAAGCAAAACTTCGTTTCATTTACACATGAATAATAAATATGCATGGCAATAAATGTCATTAAATGAATTGTGAATATGCAAATATGCTTAATGATGTTTAAAATAATATGAAGTTGGATGTAATAAATTGTAAATTATTAGTATATTAGTTTAGGGTCAAGATAATTAAGGTCAACGCATATATGTACATAAATAAATGCTAGATTATAAATGTTCTTTAACTTTTATGGACATTTATCCATGATAAACTAACAGATCGATGATGAACATATTTTATAGAATACAGTATAATGCTTCTTCTACACTCTCTGGAAGTTACCGAACCAAAGGTCTACCGAATATGGTCGAGGTCGCCGAGACATTAGAGCGGGCAGACCCGAGCTCGACCGAAGTAGCCCCGAATTAACACATTATATTTTCCGTCCTTGCCCAACCGTGGCCTACTTCCAAAGAGTGTGGAGGAAGCATAACAGTTTCATTGTTTTTAGATTTAATTTATATTTTTTATTATCTGATGGTCTTTTAAATATGCATACTATTTCAAAATTAATCGCATTATACATTTGTGTATATAATACAATATATTACATGTTAATCATATATTATTTTAAGATAATGTGATAATGAATTATTGAGTATTGACTGAATTGCATATGATCATAGGAATGTAATATATATGAGCGGTTTATAGCTATCAAATATAATTTAAGAACATGTTCAAGGAAGAAAAAAGAGATGATTAGATGCATAAAAAAAATTGTTTCAGTACTAAATATTTACGGATGACAGAAATAAATCACAATTCGTCAGTCGAATAGAACATATAGTTTTTATATAGTAAGGAATATCATTATAGTTGCTATTTATTATGTTATAAAACATTATACGGTTTAATTACCGAGACAATACAATTTATTGCGCTATAAATATTGCGATGCATAATAATAATATTTTTTGCATTATTCTATAGATTGTATTGACTGAGATAAGATTTGTTTGTTTACTCATTCATAAATTGCGTTGAGTTTTAAAAGGGGCTTAATCTTAGCATCAATACTACTATAGTTTCTTTAGGGCAATTAATACTAATTTTATTGTCGATTAGATTTGCTTTGATTTTTATAAATAAACAGATATAATTTTTCTCTCGATATTTTGTTGAATAAACGTTTTTTAATAATAAAAATCAAGACTTAAGGAAACACAGTTGACTGTTTCGTATATAACATAAAATTGTAAAGCTTTTCGGTTAAATGTATAATGCAATAGAGAAAGCTGCGTAAAAATTGGACATAAACTTTATACTTTTGGGTTTTGAGTCCGAAGGGGTGTGACTTTGAAGCTAAAATAGACGTCAGAAAAAGCTGGTAACAGTTTATTGTTATTAATTACAATTTACCACGGTGAAATAGTTTTGTATTTCGTAGATTAACGGCTGATGGATAAGTGATGTCCTTTGATGATCCGCTGAGGTCTCTAGTGTTTTTTGTTGTTGTTGTTTATTCTCGGTCTCGGTCTGGTTCATCTAGAATTGTGTGATCATCTGCTCTCGATGCGTGTGATGGTCTCTGGCCCTTTCGTGTCGAAGCATTTCATCGTCCTCCAATGTGTCAGATCTTTGATACTCTTGATTTGAAACGTCTCTGTCGATCACAAATGCAGATGTCGGTTGGCCAATTGCATCTCTTGCATATTTGCCCAAAGAATTATGTTCACGCTTTAAAGTGAAACTATAAGGTGAACTTTCTAATTAGGTAAAGCAAGAAGTATAGTAGAATAGCGGTTTTTACGCTAGATAGACGCATTGTCTATTGTATTTTTTATGTTCAAAAAGGATATTTTTATGGTGGTTCACAAGTTACGCGATTGTGGTATTGAATATTATCTTATTGTAATAAAAATGTGTTGCTTGAATGATCTTAACGTTAACTGTGCAGATAGGTGGACCTCTTACTGAGGGAATTTTTTTATGTCTTCTGTTGACTAAATATTTTTTTAAGAAGTGGGTGCTACTATTTTTTAGTTATATGAGCAATAATATGTATTAATTGAATACGTAGGACAATAATATTTATAAATGTATAAGTTTTTCACACTATATTTGATTTAGATTAACTCGTACTTAAGAAACGAACCGGAACTAAAATATATTTTTTTATGTTTACAAATTCTGTTTACGTCTGAAGATTTTCAATAGTATCTAAATCCGTTTGTAAAAAGTAAATAGTTAAATGTACACTTAATATTATATGTACGTATGCAATTTAATAAAAAAAAATGAAATACTATTAATAATATTTCATATTTGCATTTCAGTTTTTAACGTGTCTTCAATTCACACCTTTAAAAGAACAATGACGCATGTGCAAAAATAATATTAGTTTGCTTTGATATATTTTTATCATATTACGTATCTCAATATTTTTTTGTGTTTTTCATTATAAACTATCTAAAGTCGAGACTTATGTGTGTTTAACTTAATTTTTACATATGACATGGTAAAAAAGCTGGTATTTTTTTTATTTTGCCAAAAGCAAAATAGGAACCAATCGATATAGCAATAAGTGGCAACTTGAGAGCAATCAAACTCCATATAGTAAGCAAAGTAATCACGTGACAACATTTGATTGATTGTTGTATTTGTTTGAGCTTTATATAACCTTTTACGTCAAAATGATAGACAATGTGCAAAAAATACTATTTTTTTAACGATCACCTAAAGTGGCCAGCTGGAAGTACAATTGACAAGATGCGATGCAATTGTCCCACCAACATCTTCATCTGCGAATTAGCAATAGAAAATATGTGACAGTTGGTCATAAGAAGGGCAGGTGGACTGAGGCAAACAGGCAAACGGCATCTGAGGAAGACAAACAGACGGGCAGAGGCAGATAGGTAGACGGGAAGAGTCAAACAAGCAGACGGAAGAAGACGATCTCAAGACCCCAAATATTGTCTAGCATTACCACAACAGATTTTCTGGCGGCAAAACCTAAAGCATATAGCAATTTCAGTCTGTAGTATCACTTTTAATTACATATGTACCTATTTATATATTGCACATATTTTTTATAAATTTGTTGGTATTTACCCAAGCTAGGAAATAAATCTTAGTGTAGTTCACCATACTTTCATGGTAAAGTCAAACTGTATGCCACCAATATTCCAACATCAATAATTCTCCTAGTTATTTTCCTTGACAGCAGTTAGTGATACATTGGAAGATAATGGATAATTAAAACAACTTCATAATAATATGAAAGTTTATTTATATGAACTGCTGGAAATATATTTTTCATTCTGGGTAATTGATTCATAGTTTTGAATGCTGCGAACATTGACGTTTCTAAGAACTACAGGATAACAAAACAACTAAAATAACTTTTAGACATGATACTATACAATGTCAACAGCTTTGCGATAAAGCGAATTGTCAAATATTTTAATTACCACTATTTTCGAAAATACGGTCGCCAAATCATTCTTCTTTTAGAACATCTAGGACAACATTGTCTATGACAAAATATCGTCTTTGATCTTTCCGGATTCCTCCTAAAATTTTTATACCAAGGGCAAGAGCGCCACTCGTCAATTTATTCCAATAAAATATATTACTCATCATTTTTTGTTAGTTATTATTATTCGAAAGAATCTTAGGCGGCTTCCAAAAATTATGGCATGGGTTTTTCGTAAATTTTTCCTGTTTATTATTTAAAATGCGACATATTGATTGGTGATTATGATATTTATGTGATTGGGGTGTGATTTATTTATATTATTTTATTTTAATATATGCATACTTAATATTTAATTTAGTATACTTATTTATTTCTATTCTTGTTAGAAGTAACATTAATTTCTGCATAACTATTTTTTTGCCCTAAAATATGCAATTTTATTAAAAAAAATCATTGATCGCATTTAAAAAAAAAAAAAAAAAAAATGATGTAAGGTAATAAAAAGCTATAATATTTCGTTGTTACAACAATAAATAAAATGTTATATTTATCATATTTATATACTTCAAAAAGTTAAAAATATATCAAGTTTGATGAAAAAAAAACATCCGTTAACATATTTTGATTACTACTTATTTTAATTATATCCTATTTTTAGTTGGTACCAGAAAAATAAATTAATAAGATTGCATTATTTTCCAATGAAAGAGTTTTTTTTTAAAACATACATTTCGTGTACATTTTTAAAACGTTTTTTTAAATATAATTATTGAGCCTTACTTCTTGCTAATATTTAATATTTACGCATAGTGAGGCATACTCCATAGACTATAGCGTGAAACTATTTCTAAATGAAGATAAAAATGTAAAAAAAGTAAAAAGAATTTCGTTTATGCAATATCTGGTTTTGTTTTCATTTCGCCAGCCATCCCTATCATAAAAAAGGCCAGCAGGGCGGTCATTTCTCTGTTACTGGGAACTTCTAGGTACCGTTAGTTTGAGTATTGGGCTGGTTAGCAAATGTATTCATTTCATGTTAACACGTCGCGCAAATCGTATAAAAATATACATAATTAAATTAAATTTTAAAAAATTGCGCCGAAATTTTGCATAGGTAGGGTGAGCCGATATTTCGGCCCTTTAAAAGGGATAATATTATTCTGCTTTGATATCCTACCCCGATAATCCCCTACAATGAGTATTATATTATTCTACGCTTCTGCTTTCAATCAGAATGGGCATCATCGTTTTTGTCAAATAAGATGTACTGACTAAAAAAATATATTTTTGGTACTATCAGTGCTTCATTTTGTTATACCGGTATTAGGAAATACATTATTACCGGTATTAAAAAATGTACTAACAATTTTGTTATACCGGTATTAATGGTATTGCTATCCTTATTTATAATATAGATCCAGAAAAAATGGACGCATAAAAAAAAACGCATAAATAATCGAAAAACCGCGAAATAATCTAGATGCCAAAGAATACTTACAACTGATTTAGTAATGATGACCAGCAAGCTCCTGATAATTATGGCGATCAAGATATTTCTGTGCAGCGCTAATCTGTGGATTCTTAACCGTTTATAAGCCAGCATTATTATCACGGCAGGTGTTCCGAATACGATCGTGACGATCAGCAAGCTTATGTGAACATCGGTTCTCTGCAAAAGTCTCGAATTGACGCTGCAGGTGGAATAGTCAGTCGTCGTTATCCATGTGGCATTTTCGAAGCATGTTTTGCTGCTGTAGTCTGAAACAAGCAAAAATGCGGAAGGTAAAAAAAATATATTCTGCATGTAGAATTTGAAAAATTTTGGTATGACGCTCATCACATAAGCGGAAAGGATTATAACCAAAACATGACTGTGTTTCAAATGAGGGAATTAGGGAAACAAAGATACACTTATGGGTAACCTTCGATGGTAATGTGATTTTATTGTTTTACGCGTCACGCGATCGTTGAACGAATTTACAATTTTCTATAAGTATTATTTATAAAGAATGCAATACAGAGTGGTTAAAAAATATTTGTGTATTCTAGAGAATATTTTTAATTATTGATTTGCGTTATTCTTTTATATATTATTATCATTTTAATATCATACCTGGTAAAAAATAATAGTCAAATAATCACAGGAGTATAAATTAATCGAAGTTTTTAAATAAAAATATAATTTATTAATAATATCCAATTATTCATTTATTTTATTATAGTATTTATAATTTCAATTGTTTTTTGTCGGTTTGCTTTTTTTAACACGAGATCAACCTTTACACGTTAAGAACATAAACTTACGGTTGCACGACGGTCCTTGATTGGAGTATGCAAATTCAGGACAAACTTTGCTTGATACATTTCCCAAGCATGCTGGTTCCCAGCAACTCCATCCATCCCAAACGGCTGTGCAGTTATCCTGATCTGAAAGTATACTTACTTAGGTATTTATAGAATATTTATTATTTATTTATAATAACACTAGATTTATTGTATAAACTGGAAGACATTTAATTTGCGTTGATGTTATTATACGCAAATAAAAAGAGACATTGAAAAGGTGTCTTAACAATCGCATGTTATATTATATGTATTCTTATGGCAGTAACACAAATATTTTTAAGGTTAAAAAAAATATACAATAAATGAATGTGAATAATAAATAATTATAAAACAAATATACAAAATATTAAATATTCTAGTACTTATTTTTAATTGTGCTTATAATTGTTATGAGAATAACACGTTTTTCATTTTGTTATTATTTATTATTGTGTGCTGCCATCCTGCGGTAAAATTGCAAACTTTGATTTTTTTATTTTCATTAAATATTTAAATATTATTATATTATTAAATATTTACTGGGTTTCACGTTTTCGTCGTTCATCACATTCACACAGCAATCCATGGCTGCTTTCGAACATCTGGTCCATTTTTCTGCTGCCATTTTATGAATCATAGTCCTTTCAATTTCACCGATAATCTCCGGATACTCATAATCGATAGGATAACATGCGAAGCCATCGTATTTTTGCTAAAAAATTGACAAAAAAATAAACAAGTGCTGCCATCTATTATATTTGCTTTAAGATAGAAAAGCAAGATGTCGCGTTAAAATATTGTTACTATACTCATGAATATATATTTAAATATAATATATAAAAAATATGTTTAGAACATAAATTTAATAAATATTTGCCTTCCGTAACCTTCTATTTTTATATCTTGGTAACTTTATAATTGGCAAGTCGTTGTATGTAATTATAATTAATAGATAAAGATTATTTTATCAAAATAATGAGCTAATTAAATATAAATATTTTTAAGACAAAGACGTTATTTTAGTAAAATTCGTATAGCTTAGAATCAAATTAATTAATTAATTTATAAATTGATTAGCTATTATTTTAGATTTTTTAACGCTAACATTTCATAATTATGTATTCAATTTAATGAAAAATCTTGAAATAGTATTTGAGAATGATTTTAATCGTAATTCATATATTAGGCACTGGAACTTATGCACATCTTTATAGTAAATAGCTTGACTAGAGATATTTTAATAAAGGCATAGGTAATTTATAGTATTTAAATAATGGTATTGCCTACAAATTAACATTTTACATAATTTATTTATTGAAGAAGTCGTAAAAGTAGGTCGACGATTTGGTGATGTCCTTTATCGATGCTGAACAGTTGGCGTCGGCGTATCAATACGTTCACAGCACAAGGGTCTCACATTGAGACAGTAGGCCGCTGTCAAAATAGTAACATCCGTGCTTAAAGTTAAGTCGCAGGTCCAAGGCTGGATATCAGTGTTGTCTAGGTCAGCCGGCAAATAATTAAGCACTCACTGACCGACCAGTCATAGGGTCGCAGTTCGTAAACCATAGATTGTGCGTATTGTGTCAGACTCAAAATTTTATATTTTTTGTGGAATCTGATGTTTTTAATCATCGGTAACACATCCACAATTCTTGCTGTCTTAATGTAAATAGATTAGAAAGCCAAATTTTAATTTGTATGAGAATTGTTCATGCTAGATTGAGCAATTGTATTCAAGTCAACTTATTACTTGTTCCCTATGCGCGAATAAATTAATTCCATGTTTTAGGTGCACATGTCATGATTCGTTGCCTAAATAACATCTTAGCATTTTTTTCTTGTCATATGCACTTAATTGTTAGTCTCACAATTGTCGGATACGATTGTTTGGATTTATTATGTATTTTCCTAGAATATCTTAGATTATAGTAACGAATTTAACGCTTAGAAAATGCTTACAAAAGAAAAAAACTTAAGTTCGAGTGGGCAGCCACTCGTGTCTATCTGCTATACATATGTCATCTTTTTAAGTGTTCAAAGATATAAAAAGAATACAACATATGTATGCAAAAGATGCTAAATTTGCAGATTTGGACTTAATTTATTTTTGTAAATAATTGAAACTAATCTTCCTCACAGATTACTGTGTGCGATTTTTTCAGATTAGTAAGGAGGTATTACGCCATTCTGCTCGTTCTCTTGTCTTCTTGTTGATGGTAGTAAGCCTTGGTTTTATCTTCAGTAGATAGACATTAATTTTACAACTTGAAAATCATGGAGGATGTAGTGTGAAGTTATCATTCATTGCATAATATGAAGCTATTCACTGTTTCTCGGTGATTTTCTTTCGCAATACCTCCTGCTGCGATATATTTATGGCATTTGGTGTTCCTGACTTGGTCCAGAAAAGTCTTCAACATAATTTTGTAGTCTGAAGTGACAGACATGCATCACAACAGTGAACTTTTATTGATCGATTCATTTTTGGCATTATCTTTTTAGTACTAAAAAACACGAATGACATAACGCTGGTTCACTTTAAAGTGCAGATGCCAATTTAGGCTACTGATATGCTATTATATTGAAAGCATGATTGATATAGATAGCCACTCTTCAAACTATCTGTAACGATGCTGCTAATTTACAGGAAAATGGAGCAGTGTTTTGAATTTTAATCGAACTTTAACCACTTAACTACAATCGGTTACGTCAAAAACTAAATTTACTACTCGTAAGTTGTAAATGAGTATCTCAATCTCATCTGGTAGGACGCAAAATATATCTTTCAAATTTTATAAATAAATTCGAAATTTCGTTAATCATTATTGAATAGAATTTGTAAAATATTTTTAATCGAGGACTTGATTAAAGCAATTAACCTATTAGACTATTTTCAGATTTATTGCAATCTCATCAATTGGCTCGTAATTAAAGTGCCTTTATTTCTTTTTAAATCTTATGTCTGAAATATGGGATCACTAGTTCTGTCAGTCCAGTGGCCTCATTTAGGACTTGATTACGACCAGTGTCTCTATATATTGATTATTAAATACAACAATAAGATAACAACCAATCGGCGCAAGATTGGTACTCTCACGTATATCAAAAGATAACCGTTTTGCAGGACCAGAGTCGTCCGGCCAACTTGTTGGATTGAGTTTTGACATAATTTTTGGCGTTGGATTCGAGATATAACTCATGTAGCTCGTTGTTGAAACTCACAGGTTGATTAAAAAACATCACTCAAGACTTTTTACGCAGAGAGTTACACAGTAACCGTGTAAGATAACCGTATTTACTAGTTTCGTAAATATAGGTGATTAAGATATTCTGGATAAACGGATGCTTTTTAGTTATTATTCATTATTTTTGGAATTTATCGAATGTGCAGATTTGTCATTACTGGCATATAATTGATTATCAGTCTTACTTTTCTCGCAGCATGCTTTACATCTGCTGTCCTGGAAGAGAGATCATCTGCATATGCCAGTCATTGTATATACAGTCCCCGTTGATCAATAAAGATAATATAAAAACATATTTACCAATACGAAACAGGGCACCCACGTCATCCATACGCTATAGTAACAACTTTGTATAACAGCATTCGGCACGTTCAAGTTGAACAGGGCCGGCTGGGAGAAAACGTAGCACCCGTGCCCCGTGTACCATTTATACACATCTTCCGGAAAAAGCCGTCCTCTATAATTACATAATTTTATTCCCTTGGAAATTTTTTCACTGTTGCTTTCCGGTATCTGAAACATCATTTTAAAAGCGAATTTTAGTCATGTAAATTTCCATTGAACCGTGATTTAACCTTTTCAATATTTCAGAAGTGGATTCTTTTGAAACTTTTGTGTTGAAAAAATAATATGGTATTGTTATTCGACATGGAAATAGTCGAAGTGAACGCTGACGCCAAAAGTTATCTGTTTGCCCTTCGAACCCAGATATAATTAGAGAAAAGATTTATTTTAAAATCGATAGTAAATCGATCGGAACTAATTGATTGCCATTGCCTGGTTAGAAATGAATGATGAATATAAAATAAAAATGTTTATTATCACAATATTTGTAATAGTTTATATTAAAATATTACGTAAATATAATTAAAAACCTAATGAAAAATCATATCAGGCATGTGACGATTTTTCTAATATAAGTTATTATATTTTTAATAAAATTACGCGCAGTATTATTTATTAATAAAAATATGTTTATAGAGAAAATGTTAAATATTTTACAAATTACTGCATTATACAATAAATGAAATGAAAATACCCTTGAATATTATGAAATAAAATTAATTTAAACATGCGCAGGCCTCGATGCCAATGATTGACAAAATAACATTTTACGTGATAATTTTTTAATAAATATTCAGTTTTATTAACTACGTAATACATTTAATTTATTATGAATTAATAGTTAAATAAATAAAAACTAAATTTCATTACAAAAGAACGTTGTCAAACAAAAAGATATTTTTTACGAAGAAGCTACGCCATAAATTATTTATTATTGTTGAACTTTGTTAGTAATAAAAAATCGTGCGTCATACGGTGATAGAAAATTGTCACATTAAATATATAAATAGAGTAGATGCTAATCTACTACGTTTTTATAACTTTGATAATACATTGTATATTGATTTAAGTCTCACTTTAAACCAAGTATTGTAAAATTTAGATGATTTAGTTAATCCACTTCATATTATCATATTTGCATGACTTTCTTACTTTTCTTAGGTAATTAATATAATTAATGATATTTGAGGAATTAGCTCAGATTATTGGTTAATTAAGGTAAATTAAACACGAGTGGCTTATTTATAAAACGGTTAGAACTTATCGTGATCAGGGTCATGAATATTACGTTCGAATGAAGATGTTTTGCACGAAAATATGAGGTTAAAATACGCGATAATATTTTTTGTCACTTTTTTGCGCGATTGTAGAGCCCCAAGGTCTACAATGACGTTAGTCAATTACTTTTTGAGAAAAACAACCCGTTATAGTTTTGAATATTTTTCTGAATTTGTGATTAAAACGTACACTTTCTAATTGCGAATTGAACGTGTGAATTGTTGTTATTCGCATGTTCTGCTCTCTCAGATTGTGACTGAATGTAAGTGTATTTAAAATAAGTGCTATGTATTATACATAACTTCGATTTTGAAATAGACCATCACAATACAACATAAATAGATTGTCAGTGTAAGCATTTAAAAATTTGCGTAATAATACAACATCCACACCTTGACCTGAATAATAATAAAATCAAGCGATCAGTGAAATGTAATCAAATTATCACTAAATTTTTTTTGCTTGAATTTTTAAAGGTTTTTTTAGTTATTTTCCTTAAATTATAATCGCCAACGTGTTATTTTATTTTTATATTTTTTATCAAATTTTAGCTAAAATAACAGATTCTAAACGTGAAAATGGTTATAAACTAGTAATATGTGTATAATAAATATGTTTATTATTGAAATAAACGTATTTATGTGATTGACAGCTTTCTACTACAACCTGCATTTTTACCCCCTATGTGTTACAGTCATTAATTTAATATTTTTTATAAAATAATAAGCTAAGATTAATATACTATAGTAGCTAAATAAACGAATAAAATAAGATAAATTTTTGACGAATAATGAAAGCATTTCTATTTCTTTCTATTTTTTCTGGGGCCTGAAAATTATAATATTTGTAGTGAAAAATTGTTTTATAAAAAATATTCACCATCTTGAATGAAAGCTTTTTTATTTGTGATTGTAACTACTAATATTTCTGAGTTATTAAATCCGTAATTTTTGCACATTTTAGTGACTCATTTTTATAAATAAAAGAAAGCCTTAGAGCTCAAGATTTTTATTTACATCTATGTTGAATATGAAAATAATGGTTAAAAATCATAAATGAAGCTTTAATACTGTGTTTCTTTTCCTGTAGTGCAAATGAAATTTATTAAAACTGCTAAATTGAATCAGCACAATAGATCAGTGGTATAATTCGATGACAAATACCTGAAAGTCGTGGGTTCGAATCCCATATAGACCCTAGTGTTTTTCAATTTCTATCGTGTCTGGGAAGTCAGAACAAGCTTTTAATATATTCGATCGATTATAACAGATTTTCCTAATCTTACTAATTCTATTCAGTACAATAATATTGAGTATTTCCATAAGTTGACATAATTACAATGTTCGAATTGTGATGGTCTTCTTACAAACTGAAGAAATATAAAATGTTTATTTAATTATTTTACAATGTATTTATACGATAATATTTTTTTAATATATAAACATATATTCTGAAAATATGAACTGTGCAATTTATTATTTGTATTTTATTTATTAATAACAAAAAGAGTAAAATATTGAATATACATTATCTTTTAAATTACAATATATAAATATTAAAAATATTATAAAGATTTGGAGCTGAGTCTATAAAAACTATAATTGTGGTTACTAATTTCATTACTCAAAAAATAATAAAATTTAATAAACATGTGATTTTGAGAATTCAATCAACGAAACTCTCAAAAATGTTTTATTTACAATTTGTTTCTCAAGAAAACTAATTATTAAATATATATAGACTTTATGTAATCCCTATAACTTATGCAATATTATATTTTTTAATCAAAATTAATTATTTATTAAATAAGCAATTGTTATTAAAATAGTTTATTATTGCTTCGTTCATAATTCATAATAATAATATACACGATTAATTTTCGTAATTATCGATAAATATATGGATAAAAAATAAAATGATATATATGTATTCATGAGTATATCATGTCATTTTAGCGTGTATATAAAATTCATAGAATTACGTAGATAATAGACATTTTTTAGATTTTTGTCAATTTTTAGAGTCATATATTAGTTAATAAATTTCAATTTTTTTCATTAAAATATATAGCGTTTGTTGAACTTAAGATAAGACAACAGTTAGCAACTTAAAAATGACACAATTAAATTAAAAATGTAATAATGGAGATACATACATGTATGTTTTTTTTTTGTTAATATTATTAACAACAGCAGAAAATTTCATCATTTTTATATTAAACTTTTTTGTTAATATTTTTTTATTTAATCAGATTTTTTGTGTATCTTTTTAATATTAATACATATGATGTGCGAATAAATAATAATAATTCAAGGATTTTTACTTGGATTTATAAATCAGTACTGCAATTTTTTTCTTATAACTGAAGTATAAATATGTTACAGTAAATGTAGAAAAAAATACGAGAATATTTTCGAAAATTCGAAACATTTTTCCTTAATAGCATTCCAGAAAACTTCGATAAATATTAATTCAAAAGACCTCAAATTTGTATATATGTTACAAATTATATTTCATGTTAAAAAAAATATGGAAAAAATTGAGTGGCACTCAAATGGATAATGATAAAAAAGAGAATTTTATTTTCATCTCATGTAGCAGTTTATATTTGTTTATTTAATTTTATTAGCAAAGTTTTTATTGTAAATATTGTATTATTTCTGCAATTTCATTATTGGTTTCCTCTTTCATGGCACATTTGTTAGAGAGCCAAGTATGATGTACTAAGTTGAGTCAAATGAAAACCAATTAAGTGCGATAAAAATTCAAGCATACATAGGGTTTTAAGAGCGTCCGGTAGTACGTATCAAATATGCAGCAAGAAAGCACAGTAGTTGCTTAAAATGGCCACCGCACTTGCAACATACATTCGAGTTAAACATCACTATTTCGTTCTAATTTTTAGTAGTGGCTGTCTTTTTATTTAATGTCTGTCATTCTGGAAATTGTTAGAATGCACTAGAAAGTGCAAAGCAGTATGGATTATGTAGCAGACTCTCGACCATCTGCATGAGAGATTAACCTATTTTAGGAGCACTACAACTCGGATCGTATACTCGCCAGATGTGTTTTTTTTAAGAATAATTTATAAAGTTTCGTGTGTTTTTTTATTATTTTATGAAATTTGTTTGAAATATATAAATATATACATATCTGATAAGTTTGCCGAAATGAAAGATACAAAATCATGATACTTTCTTTAAGCTCATCAAACGACCAGACTGTGTCAAGGTTCATTTATCACTACAAAAAATATGTAAAAATATCCACGTTCTTCATATATTAAAAAAAAAAATTGTCTAACCGCTAATATTATTACGCATATATTATTTGCATATTTATTTTATTTAATAATAAGTTATAATTATTTCAATACTTATGGACATCGAATAAACATCCGTTAATTCGATTAGAAATGTAGAGCAAGTCGTCATCCCGGGCGTTAAGGTTCAAAAGCGGCCATCCATACGAACGAAGCAAAGTCTTCGCACGGGTGTACAATTGATAATAAGGAAAATATACTTCACATTATTAAATTGCATCACATTATAAATGAATCATAAAAATGTACATTCCCTGTTTATTTATTATTTAAAAAAAATGATAATTCACAAGTACCATAGATTGTTGTTTTATAACGTGTTTTGAAACACAACAACTGCTCAGATAATGAAAATTGTGGATTGTCATTTATATTAATTGTGGTGGAAAAATATTGATTATTAAATATGCTTACCTCGCAAATAAAATCTTCCTGGTATGTCTCTTTTCTTGAGGGAAACATATTCGAAAATTTCGACGTATCGTGGGCGATGTCGTATATGAAATTTAATTGCTCGCACGTGGAGACTTGAATCTGAAAATACAATAGAACGTTGATATTTATATATATAGGGGGGGAATTTCCCTTAGATATTTTATAAAAGTATTTATTTTTTCCAGATAAAATGTATTATCTTAATAAATAATATTTTTATTGTTCGCAAAAGGTGAAATTTATCAGTATTATTGTTTGTTATAAATATTATTCTGAACAATGTGATGACATCATAATATATAAATAAAAAAAATAGTACGTCTATTAAAATGTTTTAATTTCATTTGCGCTACGCGCACACAATCTCTACTGGTATCTATATTTTTATACTTTATACAGTATTTTTATTAACCTTTTTTTTGTACATAATATAAATATAAAATGTTATAACCTAAAATAAAAATGTAATAAAAACTCATAATCATAATATTGCACTAGATATATTACAAAAATCTAGTTTACTGTATAAAATATCACGTTGCTGAATTTCAAATTTTACCGTAAAATATTTCAATATACCTGCAAAATAATAAAGATTGCGTTCATATGTAAAATAATCAATATTGTAATAATTTGTTGTTTTGCAAATACAGTTTTAATTATTTATTATTAAGTATAATTATTTTTAAATTTAAATTGCAGGTCAATACTAATGATTAAATTTTATGGTGTTATTATCTACATCGATTAAAAAGCAAATCAATTATGATTTAACAGCTCATCTTAAATATATCATGTTTAGCTTAAGCTGTCTATGTACAGAAGATTGATTTATTAAATGATTTATAGTTTTTGCAAACGAGTGTTATCATAATAAAATTAATGTCAACACAACCAGTTCTAACTGGCGTCATTGAAACTTATCGACTAATTGCCATATTTTTTGAGGGCGAATTGAATAGGTTATCTCACCATGCGAAAAGACAAAGCCGCCAGAACGAAAACATGCAAGATCCAATTCATCGTTGTAATCCAGATAAAACTCGAGTTGGAAAGTGAAAATTACTTAACATCATATCGCAAGAAAATGCGTAATTTTCCGAATAAATTGCAACTTCGACTAATCACGAAAATGGTTCCGAACAAACTGATGCTCATTTGGCGAACCATACACATCCGCTATGATAATCGTTAAATGAAACTAGATTAGATATAAATTTATAATACTCAAGAAATAGATAAAGAATCACAATGATTGAAACTGAAAAAAAGTCTATTGATAAATGATAAGAGTGTGAGTGGATTTCTCTAAATCCTATATACACTTAACTTAATCCTATGATTATAAAATCTTAAGCATGTTAACATTTACATTTTCACATATATTTATTTACAAGTTGTTTTGCCAATTGAAATGTTATTTCTTTCAGTAGTTTAAATAGTTTTTTTAGCACTCCAGTACTGTTGTATTTATTGGTAAGTTAATAAGATTTAACCCAAATTAACATGTTCTTATGTCAACATAACCATTCTTGTTAAAATAAAAGACGATGCTTCAGAAACAGTACATAAATAATTTACATAGCGTCAGAGCGTCAACGGTAAATAGCAAAAGAATAAAAAGTGCATTAGTCTTAAAGAATATCGGTGTATCCATAACTTTTTTAATATGCTCAAAGCAGGTGAGCAAATTTTTAATCTTTTTTTGTAACCTGACAGGTGTAATCTCAATGCGTTATAACGGGATTAATCTGTTCTAAATTGGAAAGTCAATTAGACAAGTAAGTAGTAATTATCGGTGACATCTATATAATTAATTATTAATTATTATGTGTAATATAATTTATAATTTATAATCAATAGATGTCATTTTGCAGCTGAACATAATTCACAAGGAAATTAATGCATTTAATACATATAATTAAGGTGGGAGGAGCTATAGAACAACTTAAAGCGCTAAAGATTTACTAAATACCTACTCAAAATCGAAAACTGCGTGTAACGATATATTTACAATTAAGCCGTGAAGTATTTTATGAAAAATAAATGTAGCATTAAAAGTATTACTAATTATTAGAAACTTAAGTAAATCTGGAAATAATATTGTAAAGTTTTTGGTGTTTATGTGGAATATCAGAAAATCAGTAATTTTAAAGAATTTTTGTTCTTTAAAACCAGTAAAGAGCGAAATTTCGGAATATAAATTAAAAAAAAATGTCAAATCAAGTGATAAATATTATATAGTTTTAAGGATAGTTTTAATATAAATTAAATTTAAATTTTGTTGTTGTTTTTTTATTAGATAGATTTTTAAATTAATAAAATTAGGTTTAGAAATTAAAAATATGTCAAAATCGTTAATTATAAAAAAATCGCTGTATTTTTTTTTTTATTTTTGTCCCGTGAGCCCTAATTTGAAATCTGGAAATTCTGGTTCCAGAACGACTTTGAATGATTGCGTCCTCTTCTAGAGCCAGGACGTACGTATTAACCGACTCGCCTATGTCTGTCACCTTCCAGCTCCTTACAGTTCAATCTATTTAATATCAGCTACGTATCATTTCTATTTTAATATTTCTTTATATTCTTATTTACTATGTATTATTTTTTACCATCGTGACGCATATGGGTAATCTGTTAGGTCATGGTGGTCTCAATATTTATAAAAATAACTCAAAATATTTATTTATCAAAACGTCATGTACAATTGAGGTCGATAGTTAATTATCCATTTTTGACCCTTGACTGTGTAGAAAACTGCGACTGTGTATTTCTTAGAAGTTTACTTATGCAACAAAACGCAGATAAAAATAACCCTAATAATAAAAAGTATTCGAAATTGAATAGTAGGGTAATGTACATTTAATATATGGATATAATAATAATTTAAATGGTTCGAATTCTAATCTATTTAAAACAATGTACAGTCAAACCATTAAAAAATTGTGATTCAGAAATCTAAAGAAGCAACATGATATGATATATAGGGATTTCAATACCGGTAGTTCCGATACGGTATTGGGGCAAAAATCGACCGGTTTTACAAAATGAAATACCGGTAGTGCTGAAAATGTTTTTTTCAAAATCCGTAAAACTATATTGCTGAAAACGATGCCCATATTTTTTGAGAGCAGGAGTCAATGTTATGCAGTATTTTTTTATTCTATAATATGTTTTTCTATTAATTACAGTGTTATTGCATGTATATTTATAACATGTTTTTCTATTAATCATAGTGAGTTTTACCTAGCTGATGACCTTTTTTGTTTCGTATCTCTTGTGGACGAAGTTTAGAGATTATCTGGTAACCAATAAGATTTAGTTAAAAAACAATTCTTAATAGAACAAATAATAGCAAGTGATAATGATGATAATCGTTGTAAACATTGAAAGGTATATATGAAATATTGTGTATATTCTAATATTTGGGTCATTTGCTCTACATTTCTCCAAATATAAACCATAAAAAATGAGCATATGCTTAATATAAAATGATGTAATATAAATAAGGAATATATTATTTAAGAAAATGAAAGTAATAATCAAAAGCTACATACTCAAACAAAGGATCGACGATCAATAAATCTCACAAACATTCCACAGAGATAAGCTTCTCTCATTATTCACACCATGACGTTGTTGTTTCGAGGCGTTTTGGCGAAAAACAAAAATGTGGATAAAAATATTTGCGATAAATAAACAACGATTTACCCCATTCCTTAACGCTCTCGTTCATATAATATTTTCGCATGGCTTTGTTATCTCACTCTCGAGGGGTCAAGGTGTTAAGCGTATATATTAACAGTGATCGCTCAGAATTGCCAGTTGTGATTTTGCATCGGTTGGCAAATTGAGTTTGGAAATCACTTTGTGTTTGATATAATTTTTATCGTTTTCACACACCTACAAAAATATCGTTGAACCGTTGCGGACACTCGATATCTAGTGTTTGTAAATAAAAAACCTTAAGTGATTTTTTTCTGCGCCTTCTGGACTGATTGATAAACTATTTTTTGGGTAATTTTTTATTGATACAATTATTGATACTTTTTTTGGTGTCATCTAGCACCCCTTTTCATAAGGTACAAAACGATGCTTAAAATCGATTTTCTAGTAATTTTAGCACAATAGATTTAGAAAGTAAAAATAAAAATAATCTTTTTAATAAAAAAATAAAGATAAAGCGTGACTTGCATTTTATATTAATTAAAATGATACATGTAAAAATATCTATTCTTGTTATTAAAGACGCGAAGTTTTTGCTTCTAAATTATATCATAATTACACGTTAATAAACTATTTTGATGTAAACCTTTCAGATGTCATATAATGACCATGTTTCAATTGATACACTTTTATGTTCCAAATTTATATGTCCTCGATTGCTTAAAAGTAATCCTTTCAGACAAGTAAAAAAATCTTGGTACACAATTTTTTTGTTATAAAAATACCTAACCTAGTAACATTCGATTAAATATGATATTGTGCATTTATGATTGTAATAGTATATATATTTTTTACGTTTCGTCTACTTGGATAGTTTAATGTGTTTTTGATTTGATTTTTTAAAATCTGTAAATTTTAAGGAATTTTCAACGCGTTATTTTTTGCCAATTAATTAGAGCAATATAGTAAATTTCGAAAAATGGCATATTTTAATAATTTTGTTTAATCTACAATAAGTTAGCAAAAAAATATTAAATTACGCAATCATTTGATGTAATACATGTGTGTAAATTATCTAATTATAAAAAAAAAATTTTAGTGATAAAAATCATGTAATGTATATGTATTATACTATATATTATACATATGTAAATATTATATATATATATTATTTTACTAATGTTTTAACTAAAAAGTCACAAATTAAATTGGTTAATTACTGTATTTTAAACTTTTAGCTTAGATAGTTGGCTATAAAAATAATTGACTCTTTACTTACAAATCAGATTAAGGTAATTCAAAAACTTCGCTGGTGACCTTTAGTTTTTTATGCTAAGATTCTCGTCAAAATTTTCGTCAGTTTTAGCTCTCAACTAAATTAGCAAATTAATCAACATTCTTTCTTATTTTTTTTTGTTATATATACTTGTTTTAGATTCCGTAGTTAACTCCGCATAAAAAGTAAAACATGCCTGATGGGCTTCGCCGATAGTGAATGATACGGTTGTCATAATATAGATTTAAAAAAACACTATAAAGTGAAAAAATATTAAAAACCGTAAAGCGATAGTGAATAAATGGAAAGATAAGAAGAAACGCTAACAGTATTGTTAACAAACGGAATAAAAATAGTTTATAAAAACGATAGCATTGTAAATGTTTTAAAATGGACGCGTTTATAAAAGTAGTAAAATGTTCGCCATTTTATTTCTGTGAAATTATTGAACGCAATTAATTTATCAGCATTACAAACTTTGATATAATTTCAGTTAGAATAATTGTTAGCTTGGTCAGGATTATACAATAAAAACGTGTATATATTGTAAAATTACTCAACATAAAACATAAAATTATCAACCTTTTAAAATATGTTTCAATTATACTAATAAAGGGTAACTTAGGTAGCCATCTGTAAGTATAGAGTTACTATCGATCGCTCATTCTAATATTAACATACCCTTTTTTTTTGCATCCATCAAACGCTTAACCTTATTCATAATTACTTTAGTACAAGGCTTAATTTTTGCTGTTTAGCTATTTAATCTCTAAAATATAATGTATACCTATGTCTTGTCCCATCGCTAAAATTGCAGTACTACAATTATTTGGAAAGTATTGATATAAGTTATGGAAATTTTTAGCTAGGCATCATTTTCGATCGGTTCCTCATCACAATGCGTCAAATTAAAACGTCTGTTTAAATATCTTCGTCAGCCAGCCTTTGCTTAATAGTATAATAATGCTCAGGACACTAATACAACAACTATCATTATTTAGTAGGGCTTTTAGTTCAGTATATTGCGTGGATAGTTCACAAGTTAGGTCCGGCCTCCTACCAGGGCTGTCGCGAGTGATAGCGGTCAGTCGCGCTCCACGTACCCATTAAAAAATTATCAATTCTAATTACTATAAATAATATACTAACACTAAAAAATAAAAGAGGTACGTACTTTTAGATAATGAAAAAAACAATTGTCAATAGAAAATGATTTTATCAATTTCCTAGTCCGTCAAAAGTTAAATATAATATATTGGACGTCTTGTTTCTGTTTGTGGAATAATGGTGTCGTAAATACAAAGCAAAAAGAAATAGAAAGTCACCTGTTTTCACTGATGAACTTTTTGTTTTGATAAGCGTTTAATACGTTTATGGAGTTGTACTATATAAAACGAATTAAGGAATAATGAATTAAAACATAAAAAATATATTTATTTATCATATGTATAACGCGTCGTTAAAAGACAATTGAATATAAAATATAGGCCAGGATATACGTTGTGATTTTTTTTTAAATTTTTAATCTCGAATTGCTATTTCATGCTATTAATCCAACTCGAAATGTGTGACATATTTCAAAAAATATATAAAGGGATGTTCCAAAGGTGTCAATCTCAAAAATTACCTTTCTTATTTTCGGCACATCACTCGAAATGTCATCGCATTTGATAATCTTTTGATTTTTCAATATTTATATTATTGTATACATCAGTATCCATAGTTAATAATAAAAACACTGCAGTGGTATGGTATTTTTGCGTATTAAAATATAACACGCATTGATTTTGGAGTACGGTCATAAGTTATAACATATCTCCTCCTAAAATGAAGATTTTACTTTAATTTAAGAACATCTAGCCAGATCTAAATTATTTAAATCAATTTTATAAAAAACCTATTGCTCTTGAAAACTTATAAGCCTTTATTTATTTGACTAAAATAGTTTATAAATTAAAAACGTAATAGATTGGATACATTTAGGCGAAAGAGCAAACACTGGTATGAGCTAAATTCCACTTGTTTTCTGCGTTTTACGATTCACACTCATTTCTGCATTATTACATAGTGGGGGTAGAAGTATAGCTACCTGTTATCCATTGGGTGCGGCACTGCCGTTACCAGTACTAGGCCCAACGAGTCCAACCCATATGGGCGGGCACCCAGCTGGCGTAACTAGGGTATGTGCCGCATAGGGCGATCCTTAAAATTGCCCCCCCATACATTTCTTGCGGGGTCATAAAATCAGCATTTCTTAAAATAATAAATTGTTTATTATTAATCTCTTGTTATTCGTGGATTTATATATATCTTAGTGCATTCAGGGTTAAGAACCACACTACGCCTCTGACCACCCACCCCCCCAAACATCCAATACTGCCTCAGTCGACATAGCAGGTGTAGCCAAAATTTTAGTTCCCGCGGACGACTTTCTACTGAAATTGCTGATGCCGTTCTACCAATAGAGAGAATCCAAGTTTATTCCGTGCCCCTTTGCCCCTAAATAACTAAATTATTTTTAGGAGTGTATAATATTATTAAAAAAAAACTCAAAACCATTTCTGTTAAGAATGTGTAAAGATACAATTATTCACGCAACGTAAATGCTTAAAATATCAATTTATGTTAAAGTACAAGCTATTTTTTCATATTTTACATAAATTACTATTTTATTAAGCGTAGAAGTGTACTTGGCCTCGAAGCGCAATTGCAACGCGCAGTGAAATTACAAGTTATCAGCCATAGCACAACCTTAAAAAAAATACACAGTGTTTCATTATGCATCCGAACATATTTTCTCTCGTTTCAAAGCATTAGGGGGGCTATTATGAATGACTACGGGGTCGACGTCTTTGTCACTCTGTTTTACAGTATGTTTTTTTACCTAAATTTAATGAATTCGTAGAATTACACTGAAGTCAATCATGGCTTGATAATTTTATGGTTTGTCTAAGTTCAATATCGATATTTTTTATTGCATAATATCTCAAAATTTGTTGTTGCATATAAAATGTATAATACATATATAAAAAATGGTAGTTTATTATTAAAATGTTCTTGCATAGTCAATTGGGTTTATGCTCAAAATTTGGTGCTACGTGTCAAAACAAACCATGTCTCTGCAATATACGAATATGAAAAGATAACCGACTATGTGAAATGTCTAAACTGATCTATTACATTATTTTTTCACCCCTTTAAAGCTACTTTTGATTTTAATTGTAATTTATTTTCAATAATATTGAATTAATTTATGTAAGCAAGGCAAGACGAGCGTTTAATAAGCATTGTTATGATTTTTGTATAATTTGTATTTGGCGGTATGTTGCAGAGCCGCCGACGAACGCCGAGCGCAACCGAGTTTTACCGAGCGGCGAAGTTATAAGTAAAGGGTCGCGTCGCACCCACCGCCTCTTTTCCCCCAGAGTTGCGGCCGGTCGCTGCTCTCGAGCTCAGCCATGCCCGAACACCTCGTCAACGGATACGCGAAGACCAACGGACACAACTATGAGACGCAGAACGAGACTACCTTCCTGTTCACGTCCGAGTCCGTCGGCGAGGGTCACCCAGGTCAGTAATTCGTCGACCCTTCGTCCTAGACCCCATCCGGAATCGATCGCATTCATTCGAACCTGGACCACGACCATTTTAAGCCCCATTGCCCTTTCACCTTTTCCCGTCTGTTCCGGGACATCATCGGGCGGACGCTATTATTACATCGCGAAGGCGCTCCGCACCTAACCTCCAACACGTGCTCGGCCGTGGTCTTTTTTCTCGCGGATTCGATCCGGGACGATATGCGCAGTTGAAGGCCGCAGAAAACGCGCCTTTGTCGATGGCGGATCGATTGGATCGGTGCATATTTGTCGGCTTTCGGTAGTTGAAAATGTGCGACGCCATTGCTGCGCGCTCGTGGTCCTTTGTAAAAATCAACGGTGCGCGTCGCACTTGCAAAAAAAATAAACAACAAAATTGAAAAATTGTGATCTATGATCAATGATCGACGTTTTGTGGCCAATCTTTTTATTTCAAACCGACAAAAAAGTCACATGGTTCTTTTTGCCCGATCGATAATTTGAATCGCATATAGTCAACAATAAACATGTTGTGGCCAAAACTGCTTGAAAAATATACTCAACGATAGGCCAAATTTTTGTTTTGTATAAGTTTGACCTATTGTCGGCTACTGTGTATCATTTCATCAACAAATTTCTATCTAATTTTTTATTTTTTATACTCTATTTTAATTGATAGTGTCAAGTTCTATGTAAAATAATTATTACAATTTGTTGATCATAGACTTTTTGGTTTAGGTTGATTAAATATTTTTATTTTAAACGCCTCGTGATTATTCTAACATTAAAAAAAACAACACACCAAGTAGAATATTAAAATAATGGCCCTCGATAACAGAAATCTACTACGAATAGTATAAGGATTATACAAATCTACAGTTTAAAACTGGCGCCGTCATCAACTTTTCAACCTTATATCAGTTCTTTCATATATTTTAAGGCTGAAAATTGCTTCAACAGAATATTTATCTAATGACATTTCTTGAGGTTTGCTTAAAAACATTTGTGAATATATTCAAATTAATTATTTTTTCCAATTCTCGCCACCATCAATTTATCACGGAATTGTATGGAGTGCCAACGTTTTCGGTTCACACCGTATGTTCGACACATATTCTAACTTTTATGAATTGAAAAAAATACTTCAGATATCAATTGACACGTTCATTATATTTTATGAAGTAACAGGATAAATTTATGGACAAAAAACTCATTTCTTAATTCATAAAAAGCTAATGACGTCTGTTTGGTTTTGTAAAACTTGATATGATTGTACTTCAAACTGGTAAAAAATAATCGGCAAGGGATTTGATAAATAGGGAGGATTTTACTTTCTATTTTTCAATCATATCAATCTCTGTCTTTCTAACCTACGATAACCATTATTTAATTTTTATGCAATGTTGACTTAAGAGCGTGTCCTGGTCATCAGCATTCATCATTACATAAAAACCATATTGTCATACTGGATCCACATTTCGCCGTAGGTAATGATTCAATTTAAAAAAGTGTTATATCGTTTTAAATCGTCAACGAAAAACCACACCTTCAAGGATCTCAGATTCTGATCATTCGTACCTACTTATCCAGCTTTTACATTTTTCATATCGCAGCAGAGAAGCGAGAAATAGTCAGATCACAAGCGAGTGCTCAAACTGCCTCTCAGTTATTGTCCGTCCTACCCCTTGATTCTTTCCTGGGGCTTATTATTAATATTAATGTTGCTGAAGTGAAACTTTTCAAACTTTATAATCTCAATTGATGCATTGTGTTTATGTTTAACAATTATTTTGTTGGCATCTTCTTGTTTAGGTGTGTTAAAAACTACAAAAATAATTAATCAATTGCAAAATTATATGCGGAATCTTTCTCAATTGCAAGTTGATATTGTACAACCTAATAATATACAGACTTGGCCATAATAATGGGGCATGCCAATAAATGTTTTATATCTTAAAAATATAAATAAAAAACCGATCGAGGTTGTTTTAAATATTAATTTAACGTTAATTTTTAATATTTATTAGGGCCACCCTTAGCTTTAACTACAGCTGCAACCCTTTTTTTACTATTATAATTTGTAATAAAAAAATATTATTTTTTTAGAACACTTCACTTAAGTGGTTAACCGACGGGTCAGATAGTCCCTATCCGCTAACTTTGCTGATAGTAATCCACAGGATTGGTAAAATCTATCTCTTGCAAAGTTAGATATATTTTAGATTTTATCCCGGGAGTTGAATAACTTTTGATGTTCTTCTGTTTTATGTCAGCCACTGTCGTGCGCATGTACACATACACTGAAACAATTGGGTGCACAGGAGCCTATTCACTAGAACATGCACAATTACACTAAGGCAAGATTAAGTCCGAGAAAGTATATAATAATAATGTTTTATTTAAATCATATTATTAAAACTATTATAAATAATCAAACTATGCTTACGTTACATTTGAGTCGACCAAAATGAGAATATATATCAAGTATGACTTGAAAAGAATCGCGATTGTTTAACCCTCATGTACCGAAACCTCGAAAATGGGATCAAATTCAAATAGAGTATTAATGAACTAAAAGTTAATATAATAGTGAAATTTATTTAAATTTTCATTTTGAGCATGTTTAAAATGCATTTTATCGCAATCTGTAAATAGTTTTCTGTGACCACACTCAGGGGAAGCAGCAGTAGAAAAATGGTGCAGTCTTGACCGTCGTCAAGGTAAAAAGTTAAAAGTAAATTCAAAGTTATTTATGTCTCAAAACTTCGATATCATTATTATTTCTTAACATATTTAAAAAAAAAATCGCGTTCCATTCATTGAGATATTATAGATTACCATAAATATCATATGGGCATTATTAATATTTAACAAATGGTTGAAATACCTAGAATTTAGGGGTGCAAACGTATTCTTAGTGTCGTTCTCCACATGTATGGATATTCTACAGGATCATTTATCACATCGCTATGGGTCTGAAATTAAATTTTTATCTTTTGTCCCTTCGCACATATTTTCACTCTTGGTATTATGTTGAAATTCTGCAAGAATTCTATTGTCGTTTCATCATTATGCATTGTCAGAAATAAAGTTTTGAGATTGGTTGCTATCATGGGGGGAAAGCACTAAAAAATTCGCATATCTATCACATGTTAAAAACGCGCGAACGTAAGAATGCTTGCGCATTGCGCGCATGCTCCCAATTGTTTCAAAGTATGTCTACTTATGCATCATGGTGGCTGACGTAAAACGGAAGAGTATTCATTTTTATAATGAGACGTCGTGTTTTTTTTTTAATTATTCCTCGTTATTTGATTTGGTTTCAAGATATAAAGCCAGACAGTTAATTTAATATATAATAATTCTGGATTAGTTTTATCCCACTAGGCTGTAAGGTACAGATAGATGTCGCTTGTTTAAGATAGAGAAGAAAAAATTCGTTTTTATGAAGAAATTCATAATTTAAATTATTTTACTTATTCTTTAGGACCAATTTATGTTGCCGTTTTGAAACAAATTGTTGAATACGAGCTTAAAAGCTTAGCTGAGATACAAACAAGGTCAATTTATAATGATAAAAAAAACACGTTTGATCGTAATCTGATAAGAACAAGGAAGTTATATAAACAAACTTATTTACAAATAGTAGTCTTGGGGGTCTTCTAGTTACAGTAAAAAAAGCACATTTACATTTTACTGAAATCATCTACAATAGGTTATTTCTTCTGGAATCTACCCAATAGTAAAAAATAATAAATAATAGAAATATTGGCTATCTATAAACAAAGCGTTAAGCTAATTTGCATTTTATTTTTGAGGCTTTTGGTAGGCTTTTTTTAATTGTTTTAAACAACTGCCTCATATAAATTAACTATATTTTTTAGATATTGTTTGCGTATTTGTGATTTGAAGCATATGATTTTTTACTAGTTCGCTGGCTTTTGTTTTTTATAAGGTATTAATTAAAAATATGCTTTTGTTGTCAAAATTTAAATTAGTAACAAATTTATAGAAAATTTGGTTTTCATAATTTCTATAAATTTCTATAAAAATTACTAAGTTGTCTAATGAACATCAGATTAAAATCTTACCAATTATCCTGTCTTAAATAAAATAAAATTGTATTATATTGCATGGAAGGTAGCAAAGAAACCTATTTGCAATTTCAACTGAATTTCTAGTTTTATTTAAAAAAATCTAAATAAAATAAAAAATAAAATCAAAATCTAAATCAAATAAAATAAAAATCATTCTGATTTGATACATCATCAATACAAAAACATTTTATGAAATAATTAAACTGAAAGGGTAAGAATATTTACGGAAAACATGCAAATGGTTTCGTAATAACTATGAATGCTGGATTATTTCTAAAATCATAAAAACTTTCTGTAGTTAAAATCTATTATCAACAATATAGAAGATCTTTTATGTTCATATGTGTATCCTTGAAAATATTGTTTGAACAAAACTTGTGTATGAATAGAAGCGACCTCTATCTATAAATCGTGTATCTGGCGTTTGAGATTTGTATTCATATTGCGATCCTGCCTCCTGAAATATGAGTAAAATACGTCACTTAATTCATAGAGCATATGTTTGTATGCTTCTTTTTATAAATTCTTTCAAATTTAAATCAATCGCTTTTAAAATATATCTAGTTAATGCGTCAGTGTTTATAATTTTAACGGTTTCTAGATATAATAAATTTTTCCTTATTTAATGTAGTGATGCTAAATTTGATTACTAAAATACGATGAAACCATTTGACTTTTTGTGTCATTTTTCTCTTGAAATTTCTATCAAACGTTGTGCTCATTAATCTTAACGATTTTGTGTTATTTCAAGTTAATATCATTATCATGTTTGTTTACGATGTACGTTTAACCTCTAATCGCTAAATTAAATGGTAAAAAATATGCCATTGCAAAACACTAAATAATATTTGTCATAATTGGTTTCCATTTCGTATTGCAGATAAAATGTGTGATCAAATAAGTGATGCTGTTTTGGATGCTCATCTCACTCAAGATCCTAATGCTAAAGTAGCATGTGGTGAGTAATCGATTAATATTGTGATGTTAGCTGACAGTTTTTCCATACGAAACTGTCCGCTTGCAGGTAAAACAGTTAATGAGAGGACAAAAAATAATTTAAGATTTTTAATTCTTATTTTAGAGACCGTTGCAAAAACTGGTATGATTTTGCTGTGCGGCGAGATCACTTCAAAGGCAGTGGTCGACTATCAGAAAGTTGTTCGTGAAACAGTGAAGCATATCGGCTATGACGACTCCTCTAAAGGTTAGTGTTGTGTTGCAAATGTACTTATTTAGTTGAACGTACCACTTGTGAGTTTGCCAAAAAAAAGTTTTGATGCAACAGCGAATGGCGACGGCCAAATATGAAAATTGACCTATTTTTTAACGTTAAAAAGTTAGATTGGAGACGATTCTGATTGTTTTGTGTTGCTACTTGCGTAGGATTTGACTGGAATACTTTAAATTTGCTGGTCGCGCTCGAACAGCAGAGTCCGAATATTGCAGACGGGGTCCATACAAATAGGGACGATAACGAAATCGGTGCCGGAGATCAGGTATTGGCATGCGTATACAAAGGAGATATATGGGAAAACATTAAATCGAACATCGCTTCCGGGATCTGTGAAAATATAAACTTGTCCAGCTGGATGCGTATGAGATAAAATCAGTGCATGATGGGACTACTGTATTAAAAATATGCATATTTATTTCCATCATAGCGTGTCAGGTCATTTTATGAGACGTTATTGATAATGTTTTCATCAATGTCATACCGTAACGATAAATTTTAAAGTTCAACGCTCTTGAGTTATATGATATGAACTCCGTTTTTATTTTTCATTACATAAAAAGCATGTCAATGAATTATATAAAATCATTTTGCAATCTTCATTCATCTCATTATGTAACAAATCAATATAAGATATTATTTGCTACAAGGATATAAATCAATTTATATGTAAACTAACATTGAGTTCCTTTTATCGCCGATTTTATTTTTGTAATATTACTGTAAAATTCATTGTTTTTGATTTGACAATGTATTGAAAAATCATTTTTAATAACATTTCTCTAATTAATACATATTACATATTTAACTTATTAATCCGTAATAAGTTTTCTGTATTAGTATTATAAATTTTGTTGAAAATATATTTTTCTTATTGAAGTGTATGTTATAATCTACTGCTGTATTTAGTTTTTGTTAGCATGTATAGTTTTTTTTGTTACAGTTGGTTTAATAATTTTTACGACTACTTGTGATGTACTTGTAAAAAATGATAACTATACTATAATAATAAAAAAATCATGTAACATAAAGCTACCTTCAGCAGTAGTCAATAAGAAAATTAATTATTTTTTAAAATAAATTTATTGCTACATTTAAAATTTATCTATTGAAAAAAAACGAATAATTCTTTCAAACTAAATCAGCATGTAATTTTACAAAATGTAACAAAAATCGTATACAGTAATTTACATGGGTTTTTTTGCATCTTATTCATAAGAAAGTAAGTATGACATGTCTGAAACTAATTATAGATGTCACATTTATTTCCTGTTACAATTATATATATATATTATATAAAAAATCGAATTTATTAAAATAGTTTCGCATTATATAGATGACTGAAAACTATTACTATAGATGACATCCATTGAGATTAAACCCAATTTGCATAAATTTTCTTTCAAATGTAGCAACTTAATGATTATTAGTATAACAAATTTAAAATCTGTAACGAGTAAGAAATGAACAAAGAATTTAAAAGTTGACTACATTACAAAAAAATAAAATTTAGTATAATAACCTCAACAAACAGGAAAAGTATCGTTGATTATATTGATTAGGTGGTGCCAAGGATTTTAGTATAATATAGCCAAAAATGTAGAATAATACATTTTGATTCCATGATGAAACATATTGTATGTATGTGAAACATGATTATGTTTAATTTAAATATGAAAAAATATTATATTTTCGACCATAATAATTATATCGTATGTTTCGATTTGCAAGATTATAATGTTAAGGTCTTCCATGTTATTGCATGCTGCTTTAAATAACAAATTGGTTGACGGCAGGGTTCGATTACAAGATTTGCAATGTTCTGCTCGCGTTGGATCAACAATCGCCGAATATCGCTGCAGGCGTACACGAGAACAGGAACGAGGAGGAAGTGGGAGCCGGAGACCAGGTTTGACTTACAAATCATTTCATAAGCGATTTTTGGGCTATCATGTTTGGATAGGATCATCGTAATTATTTTTAAAATATTGATTGCTTTTTTGGCATGCTATTATTTTATTATAATTTACATAACATGTTTTTATCGATTATTATTTATACAAGCGTGTTTTTCAACCTTGCGGTATATAGTTGGGATATTAAAATAATTGCAAATTATGGTAATCTTATTCAAAATTTAAATAAAATATTTGATTAATTTTTGTGTTTCCGATAAGCTTGTGAATGTTAATATTTATTAGTTAAACTTGTAATGGTTATTAATTTTTTTATGTTCACACTTATCTAAATTTGTGATGGTTATATGCGTACATTTAACGCAATACAAATTGTAATTGTGCTTAAAAAATTAGAATATACACATTTTCATATTTCAAGTATAATTTTAAGCTAATAATATTTTTTATTTGAACAGGGATTGATGTTCGGTTATGCCACAAATGAAACTGAAGAATGCATGCCATTGACAGTTGTACTCGCCCATAAGCTCAACTATCGCATTGCTGAATTACGTAGAAACGGGGAGTTTTGGTGGGCACGTCCCGATTCCAAAACTCAGGTATGTATTTAAATATAACTTTAGATTTATATAGAGATGAATATATAAGTATTATTTTAATAGGTCACCTGCGAGTATTTATTCCACAATGGTGAGACCATTCCTCAGCGCGTTCACACAGTCGTCGTGTCTGTTCAACATTCAGAAAAGGTTTCATACGAATCAAACAGTTATATAAATATTTCTTATGCATTAAACTAATATATCAAACCGATCAATCAGGTTACATTGGAAACGCTGCGCGAAGAAGTCTTGGAGAAGGTTGTCAAAAATGTGATACCAGAACAGTATCTCGACGATAAAACAGTCGTTCATATAAATCCTTGTGGATTGTTCATCATCGGAGGACCTCAGGTATTATAGATACATCAAATATTGATTAGGTTTGTAATGTTCTAATATTAATTTATTCTTATCACAGTCCGATGCCGGCCTAACTGGACGTAAGATCATCGTAGACACATATGGAGGCTGGGGGGCGCATGGTGGAGGCGCTTTTAGCGGCAAAGACTTTACCAAAGTGGACCGTTCGGCCGCATACGCTGCGCGCTGGGTAGCTAAATCCCTTGTGATGGCCGGATTATGCAAACGCTGCATGGTTCAGGTGGGCGGCAATACACCCTTTTTAAACACATCTGTTTTTATGTTGTACTTTTATGTAATAAATCATGTTTGCGCAGGTTTCATACGCTATCGGTGTTGCTGAGCCCTTGTCCATTGCCGTGTTTGACTATGGAACTTCAAGGAAGTCCCAAAAGGAACTATTAGATGTAATTAACAAGAACTTCGATTTGCGGCCGGGAAAAATTGTCAAGTGAGTTTTACATTGAAATAATATTGCCAATCAAAACAAAATCAACCACATACATTTCAGAGCTTTCATTCAAAATACATCTAGAATCTAAATTGTGACAATCCAAACACTCACAGTTATATATATTACACACACCTTATTCATTCCTGGCCATTCATAACAGGGCATTCTGATACAATTATCTAGAATCAATATTAGATATGTTCGTTTTAATGGTTTATTTACTATATATAAATATAATACTATATTACTATATATATATAAAGATTATTTAAAATAAAAAAAAATTCACTATTATTTCAAATACTAAACTATGAAAAATTTTGTTTGATACATTGATTAATGACTTGAATAAAGGGCTGGTATTTTTTAATGTTATTTCACACTTTGATAATATGTAGGGGAGCACCTATTTATGCCATAAGTTATTTAAATATTATTTCAAGGTTCATGACACCTTTAGGTGTCTAATGCATACTGGCGATTTTCTAGATGACATATAGGTGTCATCCGCGTTCAAAGGGTTTTTTAAAGACCTGTAAATATAATAAAATGGCATTGTAAAATGTACTCAATGAGTTGATGTTGCTATATTTTTTATACAATCTGGAGATCATGCAGTTGGAGGTTTTTGCTGATAATCTTCAGAAAATGAATCATGTTCCTAATTTTCACATGAATTTTATTTTCAGAGAGTTGAATCTGCGGGCTCCAATTTACCAGAAGACAAGCACATATGGACACTTTGGACGATCATGCTTTCCGTGGGAGAAACCCAAGACACTCATCGATTAATTTAAGCATGAGAGATCAACATATGCAAATTTCTTAATGTATATATTTATTGTCATTGTGTCCCATTTAGTATAGGAATCGTGTAAAGCGAGATACTGCCTAAAAAAGTGAGCAGTTTCTGTTTAGGTATTACCGTAGCCTCGCATTGTTTAATAACATATTGGTATCGGAGGCTAAAGGCATTTAACAAAAACTATATGAGCGTCTAAAATTTTAATTTTAGTTTTGTATGTATAATAATAAAAATGGCATTCGGCAGACCTAAATGTGTGAATCTAAAGCGCAAAAGCCACTTTATTGGGATACGGTCACAGTGGGCATATCTATACTCGCGGCAGACGCTGGTATCGGATTACCTTCTGCAAGGTCATGTATAATAGAAAGCATTTATATATTTATGTTTATGTTTTGATGGAGGAAAGTGGAATTTTTTATTATGATTTTTTTAAATGAGATCAATGTTTGCTTTCGTTATACATGCTTTGTGTTGTGTTTACGGAAAGGAAACTGGGGAAAGAGCCATTGCGAAAACACACCGGCCCTCTCACTAAAGTCGTTGGCTGATGCATTTTTACCATTCATTGCCATTTATTGATAGTACATTTGATAGTCTCCGAATCCTTTTTTAATACATGTATTAGATTTAAGTACATACATACATAATATCTCATTTGAGAATCTTAGTATTGAATGACATATGACAGTGTTCATAATGAGCGTTCTTATATTTTCTAAGAATGTGCTAATCTCATTTTAGATATCAAGATATAATTTTTTCAGTCATTATATTTAAGTGCAAATTGGAGTCTTTGCATCAATTTATTTGTAATTGCCACATTGGTGGGTTTGAATTATGACTATTTAAAATAAATGTTCCTGGTAACAGTCCAGTAAAAATGTGGTTTTGTTTATTTAATACCATTCTCTAAGTTAAGATATATACGTATATAAAATAACATATATTATTTTTCAAATAAATAACGTTGAATTTGTTTCTTCGTAACAGGTAAGTAACTAATTATTATTATAAAATAATTGTCTTCACCGACTTTCTCTCTTTGGTGCACTGTCTCCAACGAAAGATAGCGATGTCAGGAGACCATCAGTAGCTTTAGATCGGCAAACCATTCGAGGAACTTCTATACCACAGAAAAACATCAACACAAGCAGCGAACAGAACACAACACCAATATAAGTACTGAACTGACACATCACGTTCACACACACTACTAGTTAAAACGAGAAAGAAATCTTGGAAGAAAACCTGGTATGTTCTGTAAAGGTGACCATATTTTGAAAATATCGGACGCTAAAAATAAAAAGACCATATTTCATTTTTTTGAAGGGCAAAAGGAGGACAACATTTTTGTGTTGGATGTCTGGTACTCTAATTTTGCATTTAAGTCATGACGTCGCTTAATATGAATTAGTAAAACATGTTTTCTCCCACCATGAATCCGACCAACTTCGCTGAAATGGATCAAAAGAAGTAGAGGGCCGGGGGTTGCCCATATGTGCTTTAAATATTAACCAGCTTTCGTCGTTTATATTTATTTTGTCCTTGTCATAATTACTTCTTTCTAAAAGTTCTTTTGATATCATATTTATAAGTAGTGATTTTAAAAAAAAAACTAATTTTATATTATAGACCCCCCTATAGCCTAGATATTGGTACTTTGTTATAGGAATACTACGTTATAGGGGGGGGGGGGGCTAAGCAATATTAATTAATGGGGCTAGGTTAGGTTCTTTTAAAACCATTTTCCCCATTTTTATGTATTAAATGACCTTGTATTTAGTTTATAAACAAGAACACGCGCCGTACGTTCTTATTGCGACATGCGCGCGAAGAATGTCCTTGATTTTGCGAGTGCCAGGGGAGTCAAACGCAACACATTATTTGAGTTATTTTTTTTAAAATGCGTAGGTCTACAAGGAATTAATAATAAAAAGTAAATATAAATTATTAAACTTTTTTGCAGTCATTATCAGTATATATATACATATATATTTATTCAGTATGGTAATATAAAGGTATATAAGAGTTTTTAATAATACTTTATTATTCAAGTATACTTCTTTAATATTGTACCGCAGTAAAGAACAAAAATAAATTGCTGAAAAATCATATAAGCATATGTGCAAATGGAAAGGGAAAAAACCAGGGCTGTGGAGTCGCTAAAAAAAACCACGACTCCGACTCCGATTCCGATATTTACCAACAACACGACTCCACTCCGACTCCGACTCAAAAAAGTTTAATTTTATAAGGTATTTTTGGTGTTTTTCTACACGTTTAATATTCATTCGCTATACACATTCATTATTACGCAATTAAAAATTCATAAATTTCATAATTTAAAAAATGCTCGGAGCTGCTCATTTTTCACGACTCCGACTCCGGCTCCGGCCAAAACACCACGACTCCACGACTCCGACTCCGACTCCACAGCCCTGGAAAAAACATCAAGTTAAGAACAGAGATTGCACCGGCTGGATCGTTTTATCCTGCAGATTGCAAAAGAGTGAGATAAACATACAGGAAATTATATTATATCATCAAAAATATAGATTGTAAGGTCACAAGGATTTGTGGGAAGAGATTGGATTTCAAGGAAGAAAATGTTACATGACTCGCATCTAGCAGCTAGATTTAACGGTTATTTGTACGGCGTCGGTGGGATGGAACAGTTTGAAACGGAATTAACTCAGTTTGGACTAAATGAGAAGCAGATGGATTATGCGGGAAGAGAATTAAAACGCAATGAAGGAATAGGACTGGCATTGAAATTTTATTGAATTGTCGTGAAGATGTTATGTGCCACTCTTCCTATATAATCTTTTGAGCCTGTATAGTATAAGATTTAATACATATGAGGTCAACTAACTTGTTATTTAAATTGAACGTATTATAAAGGTAAACGTATTTATTAACATTCTATTTGTTATTGTATAAATATATCGGATGTGTTCAATAGTACACATAAATTAATATTATCATATCAATGTAAATAGTTTACAATCGAAATTCTATTTTAGATATATTAGTGTGCAATATGAGATAACAAATTTAGTAAATTTGTTATCTCATATTGCACAGTGTGATAATGATTTATTAATTAGTTACACTAGTTGAATGTAATTGTATTACCAAATTATCGCCTATGTATATGTGCCGAGAAACCGACAGTTGTACTAAATGCTAAAATTACTATAGTTTTTCTTCTTGAAGACGAAGAATAACCGTAAGATTAATAGAGAGAGAGAAACAGGTGTATGACCAATATAAGGTTTAGCTAAGCTATCTCTAATGGTTGGGTAAGATAATTTGCAGTCAGGTAATTCTGCTAAGTTATCTCAAACTCATTTACCCACGACCCTTTTCAAACAGTATTATCATATTTATAAATTATGTATAACCTTACGTAATATAATTAATTATTGTTTTTTTTATAATATAATATATTCTTTATTTGCATGTGTGTATTTTCTTAGATTTTAATCCTAGAATATCAAATTGATGGCAGAGCTGGGATGGTAACAAGGAATATAAATTTAATAATAGCTAAAAATGAATAAATGTATACATGAATTTTATTAATTAACATATTATGGATACAATGTCCAATCAACTATTGACGACACATTTTTTAATAAATCAAAATTAATCTTTAACCTGTAGTACTTTATTCAACATTATTAATATTTAATTAAAAACATAACCGTACACAATGCTTAAAAAAATTATGTTTTATAACTCAGTTTTTTCAAGTTTTAAAAATGTCTTGTGAATAACATTTTAAATTAAAAACGTATTTTTTTATTAATAATATAAATTAAAAAACAGGTCTATTGAAGTTTATGTAAATTATTAATAAAAAAGGATCTGGTTAAATCTTGTTCTGTGTTACAGTAATATTAAAAACATTTACAACAGATACATACTTTATATAAATTATTATATTTTATATTATATAGTAAATTTGATATAAAATGTAATAATTACTTTACAAACACATGAAATAATGTGTTTGTGAAGTAATTTTTAGGTTTTAAGATTGAAAACCGGTAGTTCAATATTTTATTATATATAAATTAATAATTATATATATATCATTATTTATACAGTTTTAAGTAAAAGAGAAAGTGCCAATTCCGAGTGCCAAGTGTTAAATGTTTTTTTATATGATTCATAGTTAAAAGCTTTTTGTTATCAAATTTCATTAAGATTGGAGAAAGCTTCCATAATAAGTGATAAGCTGATAAGCGATTTCCCCGTAATATTGATAACAAATTAAATTTAGTTTGCTCTGCCACTTTCGACCCTCATTCTGCTCCTGGTTTTTGAAGAGTGAACACCTATTCCACTATTCAAAATCAACAATAAAATGGATAATTTGACTATTAATTGTTCTCCCTATTTTAAATATTTTTATTCTGTGCTGATATGTGTTGTGTTAGTTATAACAGCTTTTACCTTGACATTTAACCATGTATTATATAAGCCTACAGAGTAAGTAAATAAAATAATTAATATTCGTATGAACATTTTGTAATAATATTTTTTTTTCATAGAAACAGTAAAGAATTTGAGATGAAGACTCCAAAGAAGAAAAAATCATTTGAATTAGACCCAGTTATGAGATCGAGACGACCGAAGCCTTCGAGCAGGGTCTTCCAACCGTTCGACCAATACTCTCAAACTGATCTTACTCTGCATCATCACATCTTAAGAAGAAGGCTATTTCCAGTAACAATGGCTCCAGTACTTCCAGTAATCAACACAATGTATGCTGTGAACGATACGCTATATCCAGTAAACGATGCTCCATATCCAGTAACCGGCCCATCTTATCCAGTAAGTGATGCGCCATATCCAGAAAGCACGTCATATTCTGTTATCGGTACGTCATATCCTGAAACCACCGCATCTTCTCCGGTAAATGACGCGCCAGAGCAAGAAATGTTTATTGAAAATGAGGGTAAGAGTGAGGAATACGAATGTTTTTTTAATCCGACTTATTATTTTTACGAAGACTATGTGATTTATGATTGCTAAATTTATGAATTAGTATTTTTTTAGTGTTAATTATTTATGTATTTTTGTATAAATTAAAAATAAAAATGTATTGTTCATACGAAAATAACATATTTTTATTCATTCACAATATTATTAATAAACTTAAATCATTTATATTCATACCCTTCTAATACTATATCACTAGAAGGGCATAAAGATAAACGCCACTTCTGTAAGGTGGCTTCCATAAATGATGTCATAAATTTCAAATTAGTGAAAAGCCCTTGGCCATGGCGAGAAAGAGAGAACGTATGTGTTGCCAGTTGTTAAAAACCACCCGCTTCTCAAGTTGAGCGGTAGGTAGTGTAGCAGCCCTGTGAACTGTCAGAACGCCGCCACATTATAATTTATAATTTAAATAAATTTATTTAGAGTTTTTTAATCGATATATTACGTTAATATTTATTTTATTTTCGCTTGATTCTCAAATATTACATTTTATTTTCGCTTGATTCTCAAATATTACATTTTTAACGTTTCTTATCTTTTTTAATAAAGTGCTTGCAATATTTTAGTTTACAAACCTCTTTATAATTAAATTTCATTTACTGATAGAATTGAAATGCAATACCATTATTGTATGTAAAATCATTTTAAATTATTAGAAACCTTTGTTACTACTACTAATCCAAATTTTAGTAGAGCGTTTATTTTCTGTAATCATTAAATCTAATTAGGAGCTTTTGTGAATGCTTACTTAATAGAATCAATTATTTTAAAACTAATTTAATGAAAATCAGAGATGGAATATGAGGATAAGTTTTTCAATAATTTTATATATTAAAATAAGGATAAGGGTTTAAAAGTATATACAAGTTCACTGTTGTGGTATAAAAATATTGGATCAGTAATTTAAATACTATTAAGTAAATTTTAAAACAGGAAATCAATTTAGACTTTTTTGCCATTAAATCTCCCGTGCGTATGGCAATACTAAACTGACGTTTAGTTGTCAGATGTTTGTAGAAATATGTTTTGTTGGGGAGGAACATTGCACGGCGAACTTGGCCTCGGTGGAGTAGAATTTGATCAGGTATTCACAATATTTTGTAATATTTATCTGAAAATGTCATGTTTAACCCAAATTTAATATATAAGTGAAAAATACGCATTTTATATATTCTTTCGTATAAACTTGTATAGATTTACACTCCGGAACTGTCGTCATGGAGTCAAGCGAACAAAGTGGTCTTAGTGGGTTGTGGCGAAAACCACACATTGTTTCTGACTAAAGAAGGAAAGATATACTCTTGTGGTAGCAATGATTTCGGTCAATTGGGGCACAGTCTGCCCGGGAAGAGGCCACGTATGTTATCATTCACGAATCAGTTATTAAAATCAATGTTTATATCGCTGATAATAATTTTAGAAATATTGGGCACCCTGGAATCGTACGTGATGGAGCAAGTGGCTTGTGGGGCCGCTCACTCGCTAGCCATAAACGAATGGGGTCAAGTGTTTAGTTGGGGAGCTGGCGATTGCGGCCAACTCGGACTCGAATTTTACACGCCGAGTCAGCCAACTCCTAAGATTGTTCGTAAATTAGCTTCAATGCAAGCGTGTCAGATAGCGTGTGGATATTATCACACTCTAGTGCTAATGAAAAGTAAGTGATTCAGTTGCTTTTGATAATATTAATGATAAAAAACAAACTATAAATGTTGTTTTTGGGTTAATAAGCGTGTATTTTTTTATATTCTAGATGGAGAATTGTATTCTTGGGGATCGAATGAATACGGACAGCTCGGATTGGGCTTGTTGAAGCAACAGTGCCCTTCTGAAAGTAAACCGGTGCTGTTGAAATCTTTAGCCGGCGTACCGTTTTGTCATATAGCTTGCGGTGGATACCATAGTTTTGCCGTAACTAAGTATGAAAATTTATTATTATTAAGCATATTTTGCCTAACGATCCTATGAATTTGAGAAGTCGTTAAACAAAATAATAGACGCTGGGACATTTATATTATTATCATAATAATATTTCTAATAGCACCAAAATCTTTCAAAAAATTTCAGCATGGCTTTTTGAGACTATTTGGTTCTTTATGAAGCCTTCTCTTTCACTTTTGCCCAATGTGGCTAAAGCTTCTGTCACATTCTTGACTGTCGTTTCAGCAGCTTGTGTGTAACATGGCAGGCGTACAAACAATTAGATGGTTTCGTCAAGTATGAATATTGGGGGATCAGATGTATTCTCCTGCCAGTTAACAAAATCGGTGTAAGATGATGCATTAAATTTTGCAGTAGGAAGTTGAAACACTGATATTCCTGAATGCTGCGGGCTTTTAAAATGTGGTGGGCTGCCAGTTTACGGATCTGTGGTTCAGAGTCAAAGAAATTTTCAGGGTGTGCGAAATAACTGTTTCTTTGAATTACGGGATCTATTTTGTTTTTCAGTTCTGTAGGCAAATATATAGTTGCAGAGGTGAGATGAACAGGTGCTGTGCTCCATCTTTACTGGAAGGGTGAATTTTGATAGCAATCCAAGTTGGAACGCAAGCCTTGACGACTTACCTTGCAAGAATTACTAAGTTTTCTTGCGATTTGTTTAGTAAATCTTTTTGAAATCACCGAGACTATTTTGTACCAATGTTTGTTCAGTACATTAAACAGAAAAATCGGGCAACTCTGTTGAAATACGTTGAAACCAATAACGGGCCTTTTTCATACATTTCTGGATCTTTGCCTATTCTCCTTAAAAATGTTTTGGGTCCCGATGTGCTGCCATCAATATATAAAAACAAATGTTGAAAGTGTGATTTGTTCATATGCAGCAGGCAGATAATCCAATGTAACGGTTTATTTAACCTTTTATTAGGCAGATGTATGACACCTCCATATTTACTAATGCTTATGTTAGTTCTATCACACCCAACTGCCACTAAAGACTCCATAGATATTTCTGATTCCACGAAAAAATCGGTGATTGCTTGTTCTATGCATTAAGATGTGCCAGAAGCTGGTGCAATATAATCCAAGAACTTGGTTTCATTATCAATGAAATATTCTCTTCAAGAATGCTCTGTCTATACGTTTTTCCGCCCTTTTCAGATATAATTAAAGTTTTATCTTTCCGTCCATTTAAGTATAAAGCAGGTATTTGTCTCTTTCCACGCCCAATTTTCATGCTATCTTGCGTTTCCGGTGAATTTTATTTTTTTAAATAATTTAATGTAAAAATCTACTGAAGCAATACTGCCCTGGCCCTGTTTGATACGTATCTATCACATGTTTTTGAAAGTAAAGCATAGTCTACTGTACTGTTTGTAGCAGTAGGCTTATCGGCAAGAGCCGCCGACATTGAGGCTTGTGGCTGGAATACATCGTCACTGTCCGATTGACTAGATTCAGATGAAGTCGACACATTATGCTTCACTGTTCTTTCATTTTGAGGCTGAAACTGATTTTTGCCTCAGTATTTTCCTTTTCAAAGTGTTCGTTATTTTATTCATTGTAACAATATCTACGGTTCCGATCACCATTCTTCTAGTGGTTTGTTGGTTGATTAGGAATCTTTTCTCTGACAGATACATTTTTGTGTATGGGACAATGCACTCATAAATGTTCTTACATTTGCAGAATGAAATGTTGATAAGAAATCAATATCAATTTAGGGGCAGTTAGATTTACCAAAAATTAATATTTTACACATGATATTTTGAGACCATTTAGAACATTTTTTTGACCCACCTTAATGTTTTTATAATTTAATTTAAAACTAATACAAGTTTTATATTTTCAATGATAGATCTGGAGCTGTTTACGGATGGGGGAAAAATGAATGCGGTCAACTAGGACTCAATGATAAAACAGATAGATTGTTTCCGACACTTCTAAAGAATTTTCGTAGTATACCTGTAAGTAAACATTTAATATTAATAAACACAGTATTAGTTTGTTATGTTAAACAATTAAATATTCTTTTAGATATGTCGAGTTGCTTGCGGTGAAGACTTTTCGGTGTTTTTGTCCATCGATGGTGGTGTATTTGCATGTGGGGCAAATCGATATGGTCAACTTGGACACGGAGACAATAGAGATGAATGGCTTCCAAAAAAAGTGAAAATAATAAAGTGTAACACAAATATTTATGTACATTTTTAATGCTTTTTTATTTTAGATAGTGGAATTGATGGGTTCGGAAGTGGTTCAGGTGGCTTGTGGACGCAGGCATATGTTAGTCGCTACGTCCTCGGGTCGCTTGCATGCTTGTGGTCTGGCAGGATCCGGCCAATTAGCTATGAAGCCATCTGTAATATCCTACGTGGCTTCTCCGCGAGTTGTAAACCTTCAAGAAGTACGATTATATTTATTTTGATGAAGTGATTGATCATATTAACTTTATTTTTGTGATAAATTTGCAGTATTCGGATAACACTGATAAAAAAGTTTATCGTATTTTTGCCGGAGGTGACCGTTGTTTCGTTACATTGATCCAGGCAGGCAATACATTGTATGACAGTAAAGCTATCAACTTGAACCATGAAATACTATCAATTAACATTGAAAAAATGAGATTAATACAACAGCTTCTAAAGAACGACGTGGTTGAGCAAGTGAGTTGAGTTAGTTTCATTTTCAGATATAAATATAGGTGGGTATCAGACAAAGACATGTCCAAAACTGAAATACAAATAATCATGATTTTTATATATAATTTGATTCAATAATAAGTAAATATTATATGTACATGTTTCATATTGTTCTTAGTATTTATGATGAATTTAGTATATGATAGCTTATTTTAATTGTTTTATTAATATTGTATTTTTTAAGGATATGCTGTGTTATTTGGAAACTGTATTTAAATCACTGGCTTGTTTAAACGGTTCCTTTTTAAACAAAACACATTATTATTGTAATAGCAAAAATAGTGGAGTGGATTTCGACAATGTAAGATCGGCCTTTGCATTTATATTTGAGACGCAGAATTCGAGTGCTAGAGATGTTGTAAGTATTGTGGTCTCGTAAAATAAATAGTGAACTACAAATTAATGCTAATTAATATTATAGATCTTCGCTAGTATTTTGGGCTGTATAAAAACGCTAAATTCCAACCCGCCAGATGTTGAAGCGCTGAGGTGTTTCGTCACTTTGCCCATGTATCACGAAATGATGAATCCCATTTTTTATAGTAATCTTCAGTCACCGTTTGCGAAAGCGTTCATCGAATTGAAACCGGCTCCGTTGAAATTGTTATCATCTTGGTATTTGAGCATTCCTAAAGATTATTTTCTCAAAATAATAAACTTGTACAAGTACATTGTTAATCGATATTTAAAGACTAATTCTCACGAGGTAATTTTAGATGATTTATTATTGTAATTTGATTTGGTATTAATTTACAATCGATTTTACAGATGGGGATGAAGGAAGAAATTTATTGCGTGTTTGAAGCGTTGACAAAGTTGCATCGCATTAATGAGTCGAATGCTTTTCATAAAAGAGCACCACCGGAGGCTTTTTATATATTGAATTTGGCAGAACACGTGGACATTAGGCAGGACTATGTGAGCTGGCTATCAAACGGACCGTCTGTGAGTTAATGGTTTTCTTTATGTAATATTTTGTAACATAGTTAAATATTTTTTTTTATAATATTTATAATATGAAATCTTAGGATCAGTTTCGTATGAGATGAAGACGGAGAAAGAACAGAGTAAGAGTTTCTAGGATATTTTTGAGAGTTTTTGCTTTTGATATTTACGATCTATATTTTGTATTAAATATAGGTTATTGGCTTTGATATACAATACTTACAATGTAATTTGATAATCAGTAAAGGGAATGATTCAAGTTTCTGAGTTTTTTTGGTTTATAACAAATGTTACTTATGGGCTTTGTGTTTTAATTTAATATAGATGTTCATATCTTTATTTTGTTATTTTAGGGTCATCGCTTCTACCTTTGCAACTATCCATTCTTGTTTGACGCACTGTGTAAGACTACTCTATTGGAATTGGACCAGGCTATTCAAATGCACGCCGCTATGAACCAGGCTGCTACATTTGCTCTTGCTACGATGTTACAAGGAGGATTACCGCCTTGTCAATTTTTATTTCTTGAAATTTCACGCGAAAACATTGTTGCTGATACATTATCGGAACTTTCGCGCTATGGAGGGGCTGATTTAAAGAAACCCCTTAAGGTTTGTATAGATGGAAACTTGATATAAGGTTAATCTGAATTTATTATTATTTAATAGTTTCTTCTTCGTATATTATCCCAAAGCCTGTTACTAAATCTATATTATAATATTATAATTTAAATAATTATCCAATATAGCTTTGAAACGCAACATACATTTGAAAGAAAATTATATAAATTAAGTTTTTAGTGAAATGAACGATAGAAACTTTTAGAATGACTTGATATATTTTTTCAGGTTAAGTTTCATGGCGAAGAAGCTGAAGATGCCGGTGGAGTTCGTAAGGAATTTTTCTTGCTCCTCTTGCGCGAAATATTGGATCCCAAATACGGAATGTTCCATTATTATCCTGAATCTCGCAACATATGGTTTGCTGAAGAATCATTTGAAGATGAAAAGATGTATTTTCTTATCGGTATGTATTTATACATTTTATATATGGTAACTTTGATTCAACTTGTTAATGCTTTATAGGCATAATTTGCGGTCTTGCCATATATAATTTTACAATAATCGATATCAGCTTCCCGTTAGCTTTGTATAAGAAAATATTAAAAGCTCCTTTGACACTGGAAGATTTGGAAGAATTAGATCCTACTGTCACAAATTCACTTCAAAGTTTGTTGGACTATGACGGAGATGATGTAGAAGATGTGAGTATTTATTTTAATAATATATTAGAATGTTTGACTAACAACATATTTTTATGATAGGTGTTTGGATTGACTTTTGAGATATCGAGGGAAGTGTACGGCTCGGTCAAACTGTGTCCGCTTAAAGAAGGAGGAGGAGAAATACCCGTGACTGCCAAAAATAAAGATGAATTCGTGGAGTTATACGTTGATTATGTATTTAATGAATCTATACAGTTAAAGTTCAATGCATTTTCAGCAGGATTTTGCAAGGTTATTATTTATTTATTTATTAATAATTCCTATTAGAATAATATGTGTTTTAAATATTGTCATTAGGTATGTGGCGGAAAAATATTTGGATTGTTTCAACCACAAGAGTTAATGATGTTAGTGGTTGGAAATGAAAATTACGATTGGAAGGAACTACAAGAAGTGGCTAGTTACCGAGGCGTATATAGTCCTCAACATCAGGTCATTCAAATGTTCTGGGAGGTGTTTTATGAACTATCCGAAGAAGAAAAGAAGAAGTTTTTATTGTTTTTGACTGGTTGCGACAGGGTTCCTATACAGGGGATGAAAGCTATAAAAGTAATATATTATTTTTAATATTATTTATGATTTACGTTTAATTATATATGTATATATATATATATTTTTATAGATCACCATAGAGCCGACGAATGATGATAAATTCTTGCCTGTGGCTCACACATGTTTTAATATCTTAGATTTGCCTACATACAGCACCAAAGAGAAGCTGAAATATAAATTGCTTCAGGCCATACAGCAGACGCGAGGTTTTTCGTTAGTTTAATTTTGAAAAAAGGGATGGTATTATTAATCACATTATAATACATATAATTAAATTGTAATGTAAGTTGTATGAACAAAATATACTTTATATGGCATCATTTTTCATATCAAATTTTAAAAGCATATTACTAGGAAATGCATATTCATATAGTAGTATAAAATTATCAGTTTGCTAGATTATTGGCATATAGAGTAGGGTGGGGCAAAATATGCACTTATTTTTTGTTCTTAAATTTGATTATTTTTGCAGGAAGCATAAAATACAAATATTATTTTATGCTTCCTTCCTAACATATAAAATTAAATTTGATTATTTTTACAGGAAGCATAAAATACAAATGTTATTTTATTCTTCCTTTCTAACAATAGCATGTTAACTTCAGTTCTCTTATTTTTTATCAGTCTGATTGTCTTCATCATCAATATAATGCTCGTGCTTTAATTTGACTTGTAGTTATTGTAAAGATAGCTTTCTTATACATGTTTATTTCATCAGCTCTGCTTGTAAATTATTGCTAAAAAGTGCCATTGTACCTGCCTTTTCTTCTTTCTTGTTCCTTCCTTTTATGAAGTAGCCTGATTTTTGCAGGAATTCTTAAAATGATGCATCTAAATAATATTGATGAAGCCATGTAGATGGCCTTATTCTCAACTCCGACCTATCTTTCAAATTCATGTGTTATATATATATAAACAAGAACTTAAAAAAATAATCTTATTTTATGGTTTCAACACTACTTGTTCAAATTGATGGTAATTACATTTAAATCACGAAATCTTTCAGACTCATTGCATTACAGTGGTTAATGAAACTAATTATTTAAGTACTGCACATTTTAACTCCACTCTATATATATTTATTACCGGAGATGCATTTCTATTTTTTTTGTGTAAATTTAAATGATACTGAAAAACAGACATAGTGGATGCGAGGTTTTAACGTGTGATCACATCATTGAATTTGTAGTTTAAATTTATTTTTTGCCTCGTTTGAAATTATTTTTATAATGATTGATGTGATATAAAAATTGACTGATATGTGTTAAAACTAAGAGATGTATGTTCCATACTTATATGTATATAATATATAAATATAAATTTAAGCTTTGACGATTTATTATTGGCATAAATATGCAAGTCCAGAGATTAGATAATAATCTTTGTCATCAGAGTCCAAGTTTTAATTTTTTTAACGTTTGATTATATTGAGTTGAGAATACTTAAATTCATATACAAATAATGTTTTAAATTATTACATAGATTCATATAATGAATTGGTTGTATATGTATATTAACTAGTTACCACGTTGATTGTAAATTTTTGAAAATTATATAAATGTTTTACGCTTAACATCTAAAATGATTGTTATGTTTTTTTGGTTACTTTATTTATACTTGATTTTTCTCTTCTACCATTTCACGTTTTTTTATTGCTGAAATACTGTATTTGTGAATTCTTAGCATTGTTCTATTATCAGTTTGCAATTATCATATTAAATATATAACAAATACCTCATTTTAGATATTGATACAAATACCTCAGTCTGGGACGAGAAATTCATATTTTGTAAAGACAATATGAGTGGTTAAATAGTAACGCTTTCAAGCTTTAATAGGAACGGACACTGATGATCTGTTTAACGAATATTTGGTAAAACCATTGTGGATATTTGCTCAATTCCATTTATGTATGATCGAATGTAAACACTGTGCCTTGTATTGTAGTAACTACACTCATTCTTATTATTGTATTCGAATTCTTATATTTTTTATTTGTCTTGTTCATTGATGAAACGTATATTTATACATACATAAATGTATGTATGTATATTATGCACTAATACTCTTGTATACATTTAATATTGAATATATGTATTGTAATATTATTATAAATATACAAAATTTAATAATATTAATGTATGCAAGGCATAAATTAATGTTTAATCAATAATTATTGTTTTTAAACTGATTGATTTTATATGGAAGTTTTGATTTTAAATAAACAATGAAAAAAGGATAAACAGCTTTTATTTTTAATATTATCGTACTTGCTGAAAATTTTAATACAAAAATCCTTTGAATAAGTTTCTGACACTGAATATTTAAAAATTAACAAAACAAGGCAAATGATATCCAGATGTATGGAAAATGTCACTATTCAGAAATCACAGTCAGTCAGTATTAGTATTTTCAACTATTCCATTTTTTACTGATACTCACCATATGTATGTATTTCTATGAATATATATAATATACATAGACATGAAAACGCAATTTTATTTATTTAAAAATTTATTCAATAATAAATAACGATACACAATGTTCGATCACATTTTTTGTACAACTTAACATGTTTTTGAATCATAAAATTAATTTGAAGCGATCAAGCTTTCGTTTTTTTATGTACATAGATATTCATATTAGAAATAATTGTTAGTCGATACAAAAAGCATTTTTTAGAAAGGCCATGAGTTCGATTTTTTTTATGTTTAATATAATTTATTGCAAAATAAAATCAAATGTGGTGGGAGTTAGATCTAAAAGTTTCTTCTTGAAGGTTCGTCAAAGTGTTGCGTGCCGGGGGGTGCCCTGTATCCAGGATAGTTGTGTGGTAGGGCATTCTTGGCGAAGAATTCATTGTAATCCTTTCTCACCTGAAATCAAGGATAAAAGAAAGATTGAATTTATAGTTAGAGTGGAGTTATAAGATAAAACCTAAAAGAGCGACCAACGGATGTCCTTTCATAGAACACCCGGTGGTCTCCATTTTCGGGTGAAGACTGAAGAGTTTTAGGAAACTGAATCTTTGCACATACTTCTGGACGTACCTTGCGTGGCCTGCACGCAGGTCCTTTTGCTAATACGATTCGAGCTTCGTTTTCTGCCGCCACTGCTTCTTTCACGTTCTGTGGTGGCCATTTTTGGTCTCCGCGCATGTTTATGCCGCCTGTGAAAGGTTAAAGATAAAATTAATTAATTAATCTGGCCATGTTTAGGAGAAACCTTAACGGGTTTCCTGTCTGCCGCTTAAGGCTTAATCAAAACAGTTTTATTGTAGGTCAGTTTAATATTTTTTTCTCATGGCTATTGTATCGGTTATACGATATGGCCTTATGGCCAATGCCATCACTTCCCCGTTGTTATGAATATAAACATAGTTGTATATGTTACAGGCAAAGTGTGAATTTATAAAATGCATACATTACCCAGTCAATGTATGCATTGTCAAATACACATAAAATAATTTATAAACATTGTAATTGATTATTGTATGCTCTCACTGTTCAATGTTTGTCAATGTATTCAAACTTTAATAAATCTTATTGGAAATGTATATTATGCCCTTTTAAGTAGATTCGTTGCAGAGAGTTATTCATGGGATGCTCACTTCTGACCAACACTTGCTCGCACCTAACCTGTTCAATGCTATTTTTCTATTAGCTCTATAAATAGTTTGGTTTTCAAACATGCTCGTCTGTCAAATCTTGTTTGTTGATGATATAACTATGAGTTCACAAACTCGCTAATTAAAGAATACATTATATAGTGAAAGTAAACTCAAAATGTAGCGTTGCAAGGTGTAACTAAAACTCATTGTTCGTGCATACTTTGCCTAGTCATTGTATGCTATATCGAAGTTTAACATTTGAACTGCAACATATATAAATGATAAATATTAGTACCTCTGTAGGAATTGGTGGCTGGTTGACTAGTCACAACCGGAAATGGAGGAAGATGCACAGGAGCTGTCGGACGCAAGGTCACCACACCTGATGGGGGCTCAATAAACTGAAAAATATTACTTTTATTAGTAAAGTTTATTTTTATTTTAAAAATACGCTTAGAAATGTCAATGTTTCTAATTATACATTATATAACATTTACAGAAAATTAACATCACGGATTTATTTCAAAGAAAGAACAATTTAAGAGAGATTAACATTAATAAAAGGACATGTTTTTACTTTAATTGTATATTTGTAGTTTATAAAATTCAGTACTAAAAGACGACGAGAAACATTATGATTAGTTTACTCATTTTATATATTATAATAAACATTTACCGTTGAAAGAAGGCATTTGTCCAATGCGTTACAGTGGGGTAGAAATACTCAGATTAGAGAATCAGACAAAAAAGCTTAAACATCATGTTTTTTTTCCGTAAGCTTGATCCTTCATGACCCAAGTGTCAAATGGCAGGTGGCAATTTGAATTAGGAAAGCAAAACGAAGTCATAACAGTAGCTTAAAATGTTCGCCGCACTTGCAACATGCACCAGTCATTCGTTTTTTGAGCATTAAAAGAGTAAAACCTATTTAAATGAATTAACGAATGATGGCGAATACTGTCTGTCACTTCAGGAAGTGTACGATGGGATTAGACAGTTTCAAAGAAGAGCAGCAGATGGCGTAGAGTGGTGATAATTTATTTAAATGATACTTTTAAAAGTATACATGCACTTTCTAAACGTTGGGACAATTTATATTGATCACCGTGGAGATTACGTACAAAATGTATTTTCGTACATATCTCGTTTATTAAATAACTATTTTATATATATATATATATATATATATATATATATATATATATATATATATATATATATATATATATATATATCACCTTGAAATTTTTGCAACTTTATATTTTTATAAAATAAACTTGCACGATTCATAATAAAATATGCTATGTATGTCTTTAAAAATAATTTTGTAAATATTGTTCTTTCATTGAAAAAAAATACATTAAAAACCCCATATACTTTTAATACAAAAAATAAATATGTCTCTGAGTTATTTATTTTAATTATTTTTTTAAACACAATTTTATATTTCATTACAGATTTTTCTTCAGAAATTTTATGTAGTGAAGAAAATACTATTTTGCATATAAATTTGATTAGATCTTTATAAAAAACATTGTCAATCATCTTTTTATGTAATAAATACATCACAAAATAATTAGTAGTACTTCTTCATGCCATTTAATAAATATTAATATAAGCGTGTTAATTCTAAAATATTTTATTGTATTTACACAAATATACAAATAACAATTAATAGCCAAGACGACAAAAAATATACCTTTTTTATTTAAAAATTTTGATATCAAAATCGAAACGTAAAATCAAGATTCTCCCGCAGATACTTGAGTGTTGAGTTAATAATAATTTTGACTCATTTTTGTTATTGTAGGATATTTTGGATTTTGTGATTGTGATTTTGGAGAGGAAATTAAAATTGTGTATTTGGTATGTGAGCAGTATTTTTCTTTTTTTTTGAGTTGAGTAGTATGAAAATATAAAGAAAAATAGCAGCGTCGATTTTTTAGAGAAGCTTCAAAAACAAATGGCTTTTTTGAAAAACACTGCCTACCTGGTTTTGGGTAGTGGCGAGTAGCGGAGAAGGGGACGAAACGGGCGCCCAAGCGCGAGGGCTGGCGCTTGTTGGCGGTGGAGCAGCAGCTGGGCCAAAATCTTGGAAAGAGTCGGCTTGGAAACTAGGCTGGTTTATTGGACAGAAGGAAGTCGGAGCGAGTACAGGTTTGAAATGGAAATCTGGAAACGGCGGAGGGAAGACTTGGGTCGGAGTTGTAGCTGGTTGTGGAGATAAAGGAGACTTCTGGTGGAAAGTCGGATGAGGAGACAGTGGCTTCTGGTGGTAAGCTGGTTGTGGAGATATAGGCTTGGCGGCTGGTAGTACGGGTTGAAAGCCTAGCTCAGATTGGACGGGCAGAGGGGAGTATACCCTGGTCTGAGGTGGAGCGTGCTCTTGCTCGATCGGTATCAAACGAGACAGGGCAGGAGACTGGTGGACTTTAACAGGGGTTGCCTGCAATTCCACTCGTTTTAATTAGAGACAAAAGTCGCGAACTTGCGAGACGACGGATGCCAAAAAATGTCTCGCTGCGACAAATATTTTTAAACATTTTTTATTATAGTATTCTATTTAACGCATTTTTTTATAAGTTGGTATTTTTTATTTTTAAGGATATTTTATTTAAATAGTTTATTAATTGATAATTTTAATTAAATATATGTAAAATATAAACTCCAGAGTCGTGTCTATGTTATATTTTTTATTTATATTGAATATATCATCGTTGATTAGCAATTTGTGATCTATGCACTTTTGACGCTAACATTACGATATATTAAGCACGCGCGTATCGTAAGATACTTTCCCTTTCACTCGCTCGCGTGTTAGGTGACGAGAGTGAGTGAGAGATAAGGGCGTGCGTTACCTGCGTTCCGCATACGCGCCTGATTATTAAGTCAGAAATATATTAAATCAGTCATATACTTAATCGCTTATATCGATGGCCTAAGTATAAATTGCCTAACTCCATAATCATCAACAAGGGTATATAATTGTGGTTTATTCTAATACCATTAAACAGTGAAATATATTATATTATTATATATTTGCTCAGGTAGAATTTTCATTAGTTCGTCTACATAAACTTTTTTCTGACAGGTCCGCGAATAAATAGCTAAGCTATTTTTATTTCACAGTATTTTTTCAGTGACAATGAAATTATCACATTTTCTTGCGGCGTTTTTTTAAAAGATTACTTGCTATTTTTGAGGTGAGAAATTTTCATGTCATCATTATGTTTCAGAAAGTTACAGAAAAAGTAATAGTTTCCACCTAAACATTAAAATTAACACTTAAATATATCGATGCATGTAATATATATTGTTATATATCCATTATGTTTACTTTTTATTTTTTTGAACATCTATTATATGATCTAATAGTTGAAGTAGCTCATTATTAGATTTTTTTTATACCATAAGGTATAAAATTATTATTCACGATATTACTCCGTGAAATTAGGACAATCTAGGCAAACCTAATCTGTGATGATTGATCGGAATTATGCATAATATATAAAAATCACTAAGACACGTTAGAAATTGACAAGCAAAAAAGCTCATATAGGATTCAAACCCAGGTGTTTCAAGTATTATTAACCGACTATTATACTGGTCATGATCATGTTACAAAAAAATAATAGCAAATGAAATGTTGAACTTTTGGTACTAAGGATCGTCTTTCAGAAAGGAACCAAAACTCTTGAATGTATTTACATATAATATTAGACAATTTAGATAATTTTTTGTACCTAATATTTATGACCTAATTCGATTTGAATTTTACGACCATCACGATATAAATCCGTGAGATTAGGTAAATATAGGAAAGCTGTAATGATCAATCAGAATTATATTTATACAATAATTACGAATTCCGATCTCGCAAATACGAGAGAAAAAGAAAAACGCAAAGGCTCATATAGGATTCTAGCCCAGGCATTTCCCAGACATTACCACTGGTCTTCGTGCTACTTATATCACTATATTTTTAAATTTAACATTATTATTAAGAAAGGTACACTATTACTGAATATTTTTTTATTATTTGTTTTAGTAAGATATCTATAAATTTAATTACAAAATTTAATTGAAATCGGTCTGATAGTATTCGCATTATCGTTACTTCAAGGCATAAATAATCGTAAAAATTATATAATTTTAGAGTTTATATTAACTTTGAAAGTATAGCATATTTTTATTTCAATTTGCCTGAAATACTCATGTTTTTAATCTCTCAAAAAATAAGTTTCGTGCGCAAATCAAATATTGCAAGTCCAACGATAAAAATATATAATAATAAAAAACATTTTTATCTACAATATTTACATTTTTTTCTAACTCCACTTAATCATTATTTTTTTAATATGTATATATTTTACTTACAATAAGTTATTATTATAGCTTATAATCACCATGGAAGACATAACTTAATGTAATTTATTTTTAATCACGAAATTCATCTGTAGGATTAGGAAGATCTATGAAAATCAAATCTGTGATTTCAATCAAATTATATTCATATAATAATCAGTAATTCTGATCTTTCAGACACAATACAAATTTTAAGAAACTAGTTCGTATGGGATTCTAGCTCGGGTCTTTCAAGTTTTAGTCACCGACTTATATCACCGGTATATATTGTTAATTAAAATATAATAATGATAGAAATCTTGAAATGACTTGCCAACTTTTTATTATTAAATGACTGTAGCGATTTATATATTTTTGCTATGCACTAATCGTGTACCATAGCGACCATATTTTTAGTTCTTCAATCTCAATATTCGTTTTTGAGAATAGGAATGTATGTATATATTTTCTGGTCTATCTTACTAGTCCATAAATTCATATATAGTTAAAAATAATCGCTTCCTTAAAGTTATTAAAATATAGATTTTCTACCAAACTAAATTTATTGTAATATTTATGAAAAATTTTACGACTTACGTGGAGTTAGAACTTAGCCGACAATACATTAAGACACGACTCTGGTTTTAATTAGTATGAAAAATTGTGAACGAGTATAATATATAATATAATAATTCAATATATATGTACATTTGTATAAAATTAGTCGCTATTTATAACTAATATTCTGCGATTTAAATGATGTGCATAAAATGTGTTTTTAAATAATGTATCTTGTAAAATAATATCAATATTAAAACTAAACCAAATAAATTCGATTTTAAAGAAAAATATGTAATTGAATTGAACAGAATTGATTTGTAAAAATTGTTGTAAAAATTGATGTAAATAATTTCCTAGATAGGAATACTTGTTTTTATTTATGAAATAACAAATAAAATTTATAAAAATAAATATTTTTATTTTTTAATTTAGAACATGAACTCTAACAATAATTTTTTGTCATCAATTAATGACTTACAGAATTGATTTATATTTTTCTGAGATAGCATTATATTAAAAATATATCCTATTGCACATCATCGAAATATAAAAAATATAATAATTAGAGAGAAGCATTTTCATAATATATAATAATATAAAAATATATATCACATTAAAATAAATAATTAAAATAAAATATCATACCTGTCTAACTGGAGCTTCTTCTATTGGCTCTCCGTTTTCCTCTGGCGGTGGTGGCCAAGCCACTCGTTTTAAACCTAAAAATAATCATTATAAATTACACACACATACACTGAATTTGTAACACTTAATTTTTTTTAACGAAAAAATAAAACACTATTTATATGATGATATTAGTATCAAAAGCGTAAAGTGTTGAAACAAAGCAATGTAGGATTATGCGCAGCGAAATTATTTTTAGATGAAAAAATATTTTCGTCACAGTTTATTAATAATGCACATATTTTAAATTATCGATTCGATCGGGATAGCACTTTTTATAGAGTACACACCAGAGCTTTAAAGTTTGAGGTGTATAGCGGGGCGGTAAGGCGACTGTGTGTCCCGGGTTCCGTTACAATGGTCAGGTGGCCGAAGGTGAGGCGAAATCAAAATAAACATGACGATGAGATCCGTATTAACTTTTGCATGAGCATTTCGGGAATATCTGAGCCCCCACCACCACTGGAAGACAGTGGCGGAGGTGGAACAAGACAAATTTCTCATAGTTGGCTGCCAACGTTCGGAATAATATCGTGCGGCGAGAGGTGCATTAGAAATAGATGCAACTAGGATTTACAAGAAAAAAATAAATTTATAGCAAAATATTATATGAATAAAAGCATTAGTTATATTATTATTATTATACAAAAAAATGCAGATTAGTTATAGATATGACAAAAATAATCTTATTATAAATTTAAGATTTATATAATATTTTATAATAAATGTATGATTATTCACATTTGAACATGTATGTACTATGTAACTATTTATACAGGTGACGCTCGATAACCAATATTTTTAATATAAAATAATTTTTATGTTACCAGATTTTCAAGGGTCAGAATGAAAAATCATGATAATAAATAGTAAAAATACTACTTTATATATCAATCTAATCCAATTGTTTATGAATGTTATACATAAATTTATAGATTGTTAATCGGCATTATCTGAACGATTTTTTTTAAAGTTGTGAATGAGTTCATCAGTGATTACGATCCATTTTTTAATCAATAATTAAAGTCACTACTTACTACTTTATATATATTCATAAGCATAAACTCGAGCTTTATGAAATTTAGAATTGACACAGCCATTTTAAACACATATTACAAGCATGATGTCATGTAAATTCACACTCACGTTAAATTGGAAAATATATATACATCCCCATAAAAAAAAGCTTTTATTTTTATTTTTAAAATATCCATTTTAGTTTACAATTAATAAATTAATCCAACCGATTCCCAGTTTCATTGTTGTAAAAATAAAAAAAAATCCCTGATTAAATTATCACAATTCGTTCCCACGTAATTCATTTACCCCGTATACTCAAATACACATCTTTCATTAAAAAGTTAATTAATTCTGATAAAAATCTCTTTTGCACAAGCAAAATTTATTTTTTAGTCAAAGATAATTTATATTACACTGAAAAGAAATGTTTTAAAAAAATATAATATTATTGTAGAGGAAAGAATTATTCCATCTTTTTAAATAACGCATTGATTATGATCATAAATTATCGGATTACTGATGTTTCACTTTGATGTTTCAGAAATGTCCTGCGTGTAGAATACATTGCCAACTCCGCCACATTACTGTATCAAATATGTAGTTCAAACAGACTGAATTAAACTATCGGAAATTGCAATATGTATTAGTGCATACATATTTATATTAGTGCCAAGAATCATATGCAGTTATAATTGTATTAATTTAATAAGTTGGCGTGCATTTTACAACACAAAGGACACACATTCTGAATGTCAAGATACAAGGCTAGTAATAATGGAAGCGTAATTTTTTACTTGGTACTGATTCGTTCATTCTGTGCAAAAGAGGAAACTGCTGTAATTCATCGTTCTTGTTTATGGCAATGAAACATAGAAGATGTGGCAAAATAGTTTTGTACAATAAGCACTATTACTATTTTTATATTATTTAAAAAATATAAAAAAACATTGTTTATTCTCTCAATTTTATATCAATGTTTTATAAACTCAATACTTTTCGTTCAGAATTATGTTTTGATTTTATTATAAAAATCATATACAAAATTTATTTATATGGTTTTTAAACATATACAGTAATTTTATTTATACTCAAGAATACGTAAATAAGATTTTATTGAATAGGCCAAAAATATTTATTCACACCCTAATATGTTGATGCGTTCTATTTATGTTATTGACTCCCCCTTAAATAATTTTTAAAATTATTTATTATTACTTATTTAATTTTTAAATGTTAAAACGACTTTTGGCCTACACCATACAATTGTAAAAATACTAAAAATACTCCGTAAACAATTGCTGTACATATATATGCTATAATATCTTATGGAGAAACTAAATAGGGTGTCTTTTTTAGATTGCAATTGAAGAAAAGTACAAATGAAATCAATGCAGCCAATAAGTAATATGTGAATCAAAGCAAATTGGGTAATAAAAGTTTTATGTGAAGCATGACTTATCATTTAGAAAGCTGCCAATGTATTCTAACTAATATGCGAACTATTTTCAAAATATGAACATAAAAGATCAAAATAAGGTTTCATATCCACGATGCACCTTTCACGCTGAGAAAAAAAATGGATTTAGAGCTTTGTATGTGGTGATACATTGGGGGACCCGACAAAGCCGCGCCGGACAATCCCGCGCCGACTAAGCCGCCCCGACATAGCCGCGCAATACAACCCCGACATTGCCACGAAAATCAAAATTATAAAATTGAATAAAATGAAAGAAAATGATTTTTTTATTTCTAATTATTTTGTTTTGTGGACAGCTCTATCACTAGTGATTCGCTTTTTGAACAGTTAGTCATAGATTGGATGATGCTGGACAGTTACAAAATATACCGAAAATAAATCAATACAATATCATTAAAAAAAGGTTAGGTTGTTTGGTTCTACAGTGAAAGTCGGCGCGAGCGGTAGCGAGACACCTCCCTTTTCCTATATATATTTGTAATTATTAATAAATAAAAACCATTTTATAAAATTAATTTTGTTTTGACTTTGCGCGGCTATGACGGCGCGGCTTAGTCGGTGCGGGATTGTCCTGCGCGACATTGTCATGTATTGACAAACTTCGTTCACTGTTAAATAAATTGTTAATTTCATACGATTTTGCGCTTTGATAGAAGAGAAAAAGTAATTGTGTAAAGAATAAAAATTATATTCCAGGGCTACTGCTCTAAAAGATATTTTTTTATAAAAAAAATCTCCAAACATTTTCTTATTGATAATTTGATATGTTAATAACATTTCCTTACTATTTAGCTTTCAAGAGTTGATTATATTCGTTACAAAAATTAACTAAGGTCTGGTAATCATTTTAAGGGACAAGAATTTTGTTAAATTTCTTAAATGCGCGTCACCTGTATTAGGATTTTGTTCGTTGAATACCTGAAGTGACAGGTGCAAAGAATCTAGCAGAATATGTATTATTCATATTTAATAGACCATTGCCGTTGTTGGCTGAGGTCTTCGGAGGCCATTCTATCAATCGGTCGATTCGTTTACCGTGCCGGTCATTATCCCGCCTGCCACCGAGATACTCTTCAAAAAATTGATTAACAAAATATATTATTATTTAATTTTATAATTGATTAAAACATATCTTACGAAAGAATTTGATTCAAAATGGGTTCATTTAGTTACAATTTAACAAAAAGTATATACTACACATTAATATAATAACATAGTTAAAAATATAAAATGATGTTAAAATTACATTTGTGTATTTTTAAAATATGCTTTTTATATAAATATAATAGTATATTATGACATTGTGCCTAGTAGCCTAGTATATAGCGTGCTTTTTACTTGTTAAAAGTGTGTCAGCCAATGCAGCATTTTTTTAAAACTAATTCAGCCATAAGCATTTTGATTTTTTATGCTATTAGTTTACGTATTTTTTGTGTATAATATGAATATTATAATAATTTGGACTTACTTCCTTGTTGACCACTTCTCTGTCTTTGTTCCTCTTCTTCTAGCATTCTCAAAACAGCAGAGTTAGCTAAGTTTGCTGGTTTTGTAGTGAGAGGGTTGTTGAAATCGATGCTAAAAATAAAATAAACAGATTTATTAATTACGCGAACTAAACACAACGATAGAATATTATAACACAATGCAAGTTTTCCACTATTACTCGTGATATTAAATATTTAGCACCGTACCTGTTGAATAATCAACGGCTAGTTAAGCAAACCGGCAATAAACCATGTTTGCAGAAGTAATATAACACAACAGCTGACAGAACCGACAATTGGATACTCTATAACTGTTATTACTTAAAACAATCGACAATATATACTGCAACTTTCTTGTACCTTATTAATAAAGTTAGTTCAGCTTATTTTATTTAAGTGACACTGACATTTATTAAGCGTTTTCTATCAAAGACATAGAAATTTAATATCTTGATAGTACACGCTTTCATTTTATCACTAGTAACTTCATATACACAATATGAAAGTGAACCAGTTGAAAAGTGACAACTCAAAACTTTTCCAAGTTGTCACTTTTCAAAGATACTTTCGCGCCGCAGCGACTAGTCTTTGCTGAAAAAATCCCAGCGTTTCTTAAACGATTTCATTAAATGTCCAAAGGCGTTGCCCCACGTTTAACTTAAGCAATTTTGCGTGACTCAATATTGTAACCGTGCCAGTGTTCAAGTATTTTCGACTCTCCTTCATGACCGATGAAAGTTATGGGATGAAAATGAAATATTAACACAGGTGCTTGCCAAATTTACCACAATCCAAATGCGCATAAAGATTGAGTGGTTTATACAAAATATCTTTTCGCTCATCAGCGCTCCGGTTTTGATTGTTGTCCGAAAGGACAAGTCGAGATGAATCATCTAAAAATATGTTACATGGACATCGGTGATTGACTGGCTGCGAGTTGGCAACAATCGCAGATGGTTGTTTATCATTTTATTAATGACATTAAAAAAAGTATCGTGGATATAAACGGCAGTGAAATGAAATCTGTGTCATTTCTCCCCTATAAGGCAAAAGTTAACGCCTTGAACTTATTTTCGCAAACCGGTATAGTTGCAAGGTCGCATTCAGTTGATCTCGTACATAATATAATAAGTATATACATATACATATTAATAAATAATATTTTTTAATAAAAAATAATCAATCGCAAAATTTGGGGCAATGAAAGGCAAAAAAGAAAATGTATAAATATTTGTATTATTTTTTGCAATATTTTATTTTGGTTGATGTGCCAGAGGCGCCTGAAGGATAGACAAACGCTTTTCTGTACTTCGTTGTAACAATTAATCATGTATTGAATTCATGAATAATTTTTGGACGTCAAGAGCTGCAAAGGCTCTTAAAGCTGTGCAGGAAGAAGCGATAACTTGTGTACAATAAAACCATAAGACAAAATGTTACCATTACATTAAACAATAATTATTGATATAAATTTATTAATAAACTATTTTCTTTTTCAATTAGATACTTTTTTTTAAGTTTAAGTACCTCATTATTAGAGAAATTTCGATATCTAATATGTACAACTTAGTTATATTTTAATCAATATTTACCATCATCCGTAATATTAGAAAATTCTAGATAAACTTATCTGCCGTAGTCGGTTGGAATTATAATAATATAATAATCACAAATTCTGATCTCCCAGACACAATTGAAATTGAAGCATACTAAGGTCTATATGGAATTTGAACCCAGGTCTTTTAGGTCAAAAGTCAGTGACTTACACCACTTAAATGAATATATTTCTTAGCTGAAAAAATCATATCTAATTTGATGTGATCTTTATAATTTTACCATTATATTTTTCTATTACAATGATATATTTTAAGAACTAAATAATTAAAATTAATTGCCCAATGGATAGGATTAATATGTGATTTATAAAATCAACATCAGATTTTTGCTTTATATATAGAAATATTGGAAAAATAAGCATATCCAAAATTAGTATTTAGTAGTTTTACAAGACAAGTGTTTTCAAACGAACCGATTACTACTAAAATGTAAGTCCTGGATGTGAGAGACTAGCAAAGATAGACGATGATGTCATGGCTGCAGAAATGAAAGCAAATTTTATTAAAACTGAGAAACAAAACCAGTCCGATTTAACCGCGCATAAATAAGATTGGGAAGGCTTGGAGACATGGTGTATGCCGTATGGGTTTCACACGAATTGAACGAAAAAACAAGTCGGCGTGTATCAGTATGTTCCAAGTGATTCTGGATCTTGAAACTGGTCGCCTTTTCTCGATCATTTGCAAACCGGAGATGAGAAATTGGTGCTGTACAACAACAATCGTCGTTGTAGCAAAACCTACCTCGAAGCTCGGACTCGCTGTAAAAAAGTAATATTGTGTATATGGTGGGATTGTGTATTATTAAACTCTTAAAGTAAGCCAAACAATAACAGCATGTTTTATTATGTTCAGCTAGATTGTTGTGTATAAGGAAGTGATAAAGGTCCTCACTTGCCAACAGAACTCGAAGATACTCGTCCCATATGGCGAAATTGACTCTCGATAACATCAAGGAACATGGCTGGAAGGTTTTATCCCAACCATCTTATTCTCCAGACCATTTATTTCGATCGATGCAACACTCTCTAAATGAGAACAAATCAAAATGCAAACAATGGGAAAAGGTGCCAATCGGAATATTTTACATCAAGGCTTCCAACAGTTTATGCTAATATAATTTTAAAAATGGCTGAGAAGTGGGAGAAGGTTATACCTTTAAAATAAAATAAAAATTTTAACATTAAAATACAATTTTTGCTACATTAAAAAACGAAATTATTGTAAAACACTGAAGTTTATATGAGATTTCAACCCAGATTTTTTTAGGTATAATCCACCACTGATATATCATGCTGCTACACTAAAAATGTAACATATGTAAAGTAAGAAATAAATCAAGACTGTTAAGTCTGTTAAAATATTACAAATAAATCAAGACTGTTAAGTCTGTTAAATCAAGACTGTCAGTCTGTTAAAATATTACAAATTTTAATAATCGTGTCACAATTGTACATTTAAATAGTACCATACATTACTTTAATATTATTTTAATAAAGCCACCGGTTGTTAATAAGATTTTTTTTAGCAAAATAAGACAAAATTAAAATTAATATAAAAAATATTTTCATATATGAATTTATGATTTTTTATTATATTTATTACATACGTCGAAAAAATATATAAAATAAAAATGTTGCTTAAATATATTAATTATATTTTTTTAATTATACAAATTTAACGAAAATTTTAATAGTAGTATTATAAATATGAGCCTATATTTTGTCGTATGTTTCAATTTATGTATTAACTACTAGTATTATTTGATATCTAATATTTTTTAAGTTTTAAAGTCTAGTATATTTGGTTGAATGCAAAAAAATAGAGCAGTTGTATAGTCGGTAAAAAGTCCTGGGTTTTAATCACATATAAACTAATATGACTTTCATTTTTATCGCGTATGGAAAATTATAATTGGTGAATTTTACATAATAATAATTCCGATTGATTATAATTTATTAGGTATGCATAGATTTTCCTAATCTCACGGATGAATATAATGATGATAAATTCAAATCGTCGTACATATACAGTATAAAAAACTCTAATAATAAGCTACTACAGCATCATTAATGTATAAAATAAAAAATAAAAATACTTAATAGTAAGAGAGAAATTTGTGTTTGTTACTTGTCAATAAATTAAGAGAAAATCAAGTAAGTCCATAATGTAAATAGGTGTACAATTATACATTGTAACAGTACAAGTGAAAAGTACGAGATAACAATATAAACGATTTAGAAACGCAAATGTTATTAGAAAGGTTTGCCATAAATGAACTTGAGCTATTATTTTCTTAAAAAAATCTAAGTCAAAAGTCTTTAGATACATGTATGTTGGATTTTTATAAACTTAACTGCAAGTTTACATATTTACCACAATTAAAAGATACTTGACAAATTCTCATGTGTGTTTTCAAATATTCGTTGTTTTTAACTAGTCGAATATCGAATAGTAAACGATAAAATATTCGTAAAGTTATGAGGAATCAAAAAATACAGTTTGAACAATGACTACATATACATACAAAAATACACATTTAGTTATTGTAAATGTTGGTGATATTGAAAAAAAAAATACTTTATAAAGACTATTTATTTTCTGGTACTTCTTCTTTATTTATTTTTTCTTTGTTTTATTGTAAGCTTTAAGCTCTTAATTAATAACGGTTATAAATAACACAACAATTGGTTGTAGTGAAAAAATTACTACTTGCGTTGTTAATACACAACTTATTTTTATAGTAGAAATATTAATCAAAGAAAAGAGAAATATTCTACTAAAAATATAAACAATTACTTTACGAATATTTGGACAAATTCGAATATACGAATATTTGGATCTGAGTCTTTAGTTCTCATTAATGTATGATTGTGTTTAAAATTGTGTGCAAAAAGAAACCCGTTATATATTACCGAAAAAAATATTAAATAGTTAATTATTATACTTTTGCTTTTTTTTTGTTATCACAAGCAATTTTTTTTTATATTTTTGGTCTAGGTTACTTAATATTTTTCTTATAAATAGGTATTTAAAAAAAAAAAATTCCAAACTAAATAAAAAATGGCTATAAAAAATATTATTATTTTCTAATAATAAAGAAGAACCATTATTATAATAGTATTGCTGTTTTAAGAAATAAATATTTTAAGTCGTATTTAATTAAGAAGTATAAAATAATAATAATAAATAGTCCCAATAATCCTAATTTATTGAGGAGCTGATAATAAACGTTATAATCAATTTTACAATTAGCAATAAATGCATATTTACAATATTTTAACTGTAAATTTGTATTTAATGAAAATATATATTTCTATTTTTACTATTTCCAACTGTACGAAGTTATTTATTTATTTTTAGAGCTAGACACCGTCATATATCGGGAAGTGCAAGGAAAAGGTTAATAAACTTTAAAGTTATATTACAGTCAATATTTTTGAGTATATATTTCCATAGTATTGAATCAGCATTAGTAAAAGTACTATTGCTAATTCAATACAATTTATATAAAACCATTATTATAAAATATATATTTTTTAATAATAATAATAATAAATATTTTAATAATTCTTACCATTGATTCATATATATGCTGGCCATTTTTAAAAACTTTATCGAAACACGATTATCGAAAAAAAAGGTTCAGGTTAAAACAATCACTAATACACAACACAGATTTATCCTGTAATTTATATATTGTAGTATGTTTTTAATGATATTATACTCAAATATATATCTATATGACCTTTTCGCGACACGTGCGATTTTGCTAACTGCAACGAACAGATTGAGAAGTAGAAGACCTTTGCGAGTTTGCAAAGCAAAAACTTGAAATGTCGAGGTACGCAGAAATAAGAGATGAGTAACAGTGGCGGCGCATGAATAACGTCTATTATAAAATTTATTGAATTATTATATTTTTTGAAAAATTAGTTAAGGTTAATATTCACATACAATAAAGAGCCACAGTCTGTTCAGTAATCGCCCGTCGTTCATAGTGCATATAAATTTCATGCAATCTAGCTAGTGCAGAACAAATATGCACGTTGATAAGAGTGTCACGTTTCAGATAAAATATGAAGAGAAATAAATTGCGCCATTGTTCTGATGGAGACAATGTGTTGACGTTCGTGTACTGAGCAAAATGGTAATGTTCAGTTTTAAAATTAAATTCTCAGTATATAGGGAATACGATGTTTATCTCTTGAAATATGACGAAAGAAACGTTTGACGTTTAACATGTTTCCTTGTCAAGTTTTTTGGGTCAAAGTGTTAAAATACTTTTTTGCACGGTTGATTTATGTTTTCTCTTGAGATAGTTTAGATGCTTTAATATATACATATTTAATGTTTAATACACTCACAAACATATTCATAAAATATATGTACGTGTAATTTTGCAAATGGTTTATTTGAATAAAATTTTCATACAATTAAAAACACAGTTACTATATATACCTATAATTAAATATCTGCAATAAAATACAATTGGATTTACTGTAAATATAATATAGAACTCGATTTACAGTTTCGATAAAGTCAATCAGAACAACGATTCTGAATCGTTATTTAAATTATAAATAAATTAACGCCACTGATTTTATAGTAATAAGTTGCTCACGCAATCTATAATGACTGGGAACCAAAATGCAAATATCGAAAAATGCGAATTAACATTGAATGATCGCTTTGTTATTCTTTTTCATATTCGAGTGAAATAATCAACAATGGCAGCGTTTCAATTTTTTATCTCTAACAGCAAATTAATTATATTGATTCAATCGCTCTTCTTCATTACAATAATCAATGGTTAATTAGCTATTATTTAAACTAAATTTATTTATATATGGTTTTCACCGAGAACCTAATAAAAATAATTTTAATAATTGCAATTTATAAAAAATAAAATATAAATTATTATTTTGATATAATCTAAAAATATATTCAATAAAAATAGAAACAGTTCATTGATTACAAAATAAAGAAAATTTAACATATTGAACACCGCGAATTTTTTAGAATAATTAAAAGTCAACGTCTTAAAATAAAATGTTTTTTTTTTGTATTCGTATACGTATCAAAAAAATAAAAATGTTTTTTTTTAGTTGGAAACTACCTTCATTTCAGAACGGTTAATATTAGCGGCAATTCAGAAGACCTTTAAGTTAAATGAGGGATTAATATATTCATGAGGCCGATAGTCGGTGATGAGATGTGAGTAATAAACAAAGGACTCTAAAAGTGTTTATTACACAGAGACATGAAATATCCATTAATTTATCTATTTTAGTTACTTTGATAAAAGTGACATTTTCACCTAGAGGGCTAAATAAATACGCAGTTCTTTAGTATAACGTTGAAATGATGAAACCCACAAATTTGTGAAATTATGGATTAACTAGCAATAAAATATAAGTTATTATCTTAACACATAATTAGCAAATAAATTAAACCGAATTAAAAAGATTATTTAACTCATGCTTTATATACGGATCTGGGCAATTATTAAAATTATTTTAAAAGGATTTTTATAGAATAAAAATAGGCAATTGCCATATTATTTATGTACATATTTTGAGCTAGCTATCACAATATAACAATGATATATAATAATATTAAAGAATACTTACTGGAAAGACGCAATGAGCCAAGAATCTTCAACATCTTATAGAATAATATCGATCGTTTTGTTTTATTATACATTCTTTTCTTTAAGTAGGCAATTTAATTTGAATAAATAAATATTTTTAGGTTGCTATGATACAGGATTAGTGTGAAGAAAAAATTACAAAATACAAATCATAATAATTTATTAGTAAGAAGCTAGGAAGTCCTCTAAAGGTAATTGTTATACTTAATATAAACAACAGCCCAGTGGCCAGTGACTAATACTTAAAAAACCTGGGTTTAAATCTCGTACGAACCCTATAATTTTTCAATTTTTATCATAGCTGGGAGATCAGTATTAGTGCTGTATGATATATACAATAATATATTCGGATTATTAAGAAAAGTACAGTTATTGTATCATTTACTTATTTTTTTGTAGTCGATATAATAATTCATTTTCGATAAACAATGTCGGTTTACAAGATCTTGCTTCGGTGTCTTTTTTTAGTGCGTAACAGTACATAACTGTTACTGTCATAAATAAGTCTGCTATTAGGTGTATGTATGTGTATTTTAAGTATTTCTATTATACGTTAAAGAGTAATACAACGCTTGATTTCATATAGTAGGAATGTTTTAGATTTTTTTCTTAGAATATCTCTCGCGGAAGGCGCCTGCGTTCCAGGACGACTATATCGCCATGTAAATTTGTCCAATGGTATATGAATAGCGGTTATTTCTGTCCGTCGGCTGGTCCGCCATTCTGATCAGCATCCAGCACCAGAATAACCTGACTTCCACGCACCTCAATTATTCGAAAGATTAATTATCGCGCACCTTACATCCCGTGCAAAATCGCATACCTTGATGCACACACATACGAGCGTCACGAAATGAGGTCACACATGATACGAGGTTCAAATTTCACTTGCTGCCAAAATACTGACAAATAAACGAGATTGGAGCTTTGAGCGTTTCCTCAAGCTCAGAAAGTCCCATATAGAAAATCAAATATATTTAAATCTAGATTTAGTTTCAAGTTTATAATACAATTTAATACTTATTGTTTATTATAATTAATAAACTTTGTGTTAATATGCTTCTTTTAAATTGAGACTTGAACTCGATATATTCTATATTAAATTGTATAAAATGTTTTTTATGCCATATGTACGATACAACGACTGTTGTGTTAGTTTAATGTTTAAAAGTACTAAGAATAGTGAACCGTTTTAAACCGGTTGAATAAGGCACAATGTCCAGTTACACTGTGACCATATGAACTTGATTTAAATGACCATGAATATTTTTGATCTTATCAACTTCTGATACAATCTACCAATGCTTTTATTTAAAATACAGTTTTAATAAATTATTATATTAATAAATTAATTAGGTTTACCGACATCTATTTACAATCGGTGTCATTTATCACATCTATTTAAAATAAAATTTACGTTATATTTATAAATTTATCATATTTATAATTAAATTTCAATTATATTATTGAGTTGTTGAAATTAAAGTAAATCATTGATAATATAAAATAATGAATTGCACAAATATGGTATTTAAATTGTTTATATTTTAAATCTTTCGTTGAAACATGACAGGCAAATTACAACAGTGTAAACACAATCAACAACTGCCAAGTAAGAAGTGGGACACCAGCCTGTTTTTTTCATTATAAACTAATAGCTTACAATCAATAGATGTCACAATTCACGATTAAGCTTAATTTTATTTTAATTATTCATTACAAAATTTAACCGTGCAATTTGAAAAATATATGAAAACCTAATCTGTGATGATCGATCAAAATTATAATTAGTAATTCCCAGTCACGTTAAAAATTGGAAAACATGTCTTTCAGGCATTAGTCACTGATTTATTTTAATAAACGTTGAATCGATTATGTATCGTAATAATATTATTGTTGTACTTTATAAAATAAGAGAGTGTGTTGTTTTAATCGTGGTGAGCGTGAGTAAGTTAACAACTTGATTTGCATAGAAATTAAATATTTTTTGCTAATAAAAATTATATATTAATGTTGTAAATAAATAATTGTTTCGATAAATTTAAAACTTCTATTTTTTAACGTATTCAGCTTTTGGGCATTTTTTTTCTTTTGCTATCATCTTGGGGGCGAAATAAAAGGGTATGTAATTTAAAACTCAGATATTGTTAATTTAAAGGTGATTTTATTTTTTACAAAAAATCTACAATAACAAAACCTCGCTTAACGAGCAAAACAAATTGTAAAAAATGGGTCACTTGACGAGGAAAATACCGGAAAATCCCGGATTGTGCCAAAACCGTTATGTAATAAGGCTTGCGAGTGTAAAATATTTAGCTGTCAAACTATACCTCCTGCTAGAGTATTATCGTATTTTACGTTAATACATATGGGAAAAATTGTTTCACATAACTTATTCTCGTTAGGCGAGGTTTTACTGTACTAATAATAAAAATGTTCCTAACTCCATTAATACTTAAAGTAAAAATATTTGCGCAGATCTAAAAGATTCGTAAACAAAATTTTTATTAAAAAATCATAAAATAAATAAAAGTATTCTACATAAAATGTCTGCCACGAAAAAATATTTTTTTTAACATATCAACTCATTCACGCCCACGAGGAATATATAGCTCTGTTATCAATATTAAATTAATATATATATATATATATATATATATATATATATATATATATATATATACATATGGAATTTCAGATTTTCGCGAGTTGCGGATAATTCGTGATCGTGGCCGGAACACCACGGCCGAAATATAGAATACAAGTAAGTGGAAATCGCGATAAATATATATATATATATATATATATATATATATATATATATATATATATATATATATATATATATATATATATATATATATATATGGATATATATTTCTAGGAGTCGGATTACTCCGCGTACTTTTTTGATTCCGTGCGGAATCATGGTCCCTAATGCGGAGTAATCCGACTCCTAGAAATATTAGCCAAATATTTCTCCGCGAAAACGCATTCAACCACACACACACACACACACACACACACACACACACACACACACACACACACACACACACACACACACACACACACACACACACATATATATATATATATATATATATATATATATATATATATATATAAATATAAATATATATATATATAAATATATAAATATGTATATATATATATATATATATATATATATATATATATATATATATATATATATATATATATATATATATATATATATATATATATATATATATATATATATATATATATATATATATATATATTAAAAAAAATTGTTTACGTGTTTTTTTCCGCGAGTCTCTATATTTCGCCTGAGATTGTCTCAGCATCCTCTGCTTTACATCGCGCAGAGAAGGATTTTTTGTTCGCATACTTATAGCATACATAGAGTATGCTCTTATCCGCGGAGCAGTGAGGGTAATAATATTTAAACTAACGTGTTTTAAACATTAAAACCAATAAAAATAGTGCTAATAAAAAATTCTTCCCTGCGCGATGTAAAAAAAAGTGTACTCTACGATAAAAAAATCACTTTTCATAAAAAGTTGTATCTTTAAAATATACAGCTTTTTGTTTTTAGTAAATCGCATCACACTGAATTATATTATTATCTATCTTTAAAATAGGTGGCTCTATTATAAATATTTAAATATTAAAATATTTTTATAATAGCAAAGTATTTTTAATATTTTTAATGAATATCCTAAAAAAATTATCCTGGTTCATAAAGGTATATTTTAAAAATCACCATAAACAAATTCACTTGACGGGTGCTTTCAAAATCAATCTCAATCAACTTATAAATTTAACAGAATACAAAACTAGGGCTCAAGTGAACTCAACTGAAACACGGGAAACACGTTTGTGTTAATAAGCCCTAATTAAAATTGAAAATAAAGCTTCTATGCAATATTTAAAGCAAGGTTTCCTTACCTAACATAAATTATTATCGTATATAAAGGTAATAACAATTTAAAGAAACATTTTAACACCACACTTTGATGTTCCAACAACTTAAAAGAATAAATAATTATTACTTCATTGTCACATTCTTAATCCACATCTGCTGGTGTAATTTAATTTCAGACAGAATATGCTATAAATGTATCGCTTGATATATTATTGTAGTCTGCCCTGCCTCAATCTGTTTATTATTATTATTATAAACATTAAACAGCATTGTTTCACTCTCTTAACACAATAGCGCCGTCGATTTATTTTGGCAGAAATAAACCATAAATTAATTCTAAGCTTTACGATCTGAAAGCTCACGGAATGAATGACTAATTTGTGCTCGACGTCATGACTCAAAAGACAAGAACTATTGCTTGATTTTTATAAATCACCAATATATTTAGTTCGTGACTCAAGGGTGCGGTGGAACTCACTCGTTGAACTTGTTTACAATGGAGCTTTTTATAGAACAAAGGAGCTTTTCTCGAACGTTTCATTCTTGCTCTCGCGGTCGTAAACAACGCAACCCGGCGTGCATTTTGGCAATACTCTGCATTGCGAGTGTATAAATATTTTTATGAGTGGTCTTAGTCAGGGGATGAGTGACAGGGCAGATGCGATTCGTTGAGTCACGCCCGTTGCACTGATGAGTAATTGTTTTTGGGTCATAAAAATCTGAGCTAATTGATATCAGAGATCTTATAATTTGGACGTCCATTTTGATCGCTACTGATTTATTAATGCCAAATTAAAGACATTTAATTTGTTTCTTTACATATAAAGCTTTTAAAATATCTGATATCAGACTGTTAATTTGTTTATTTTTATAAATGCTGAATACATTTTTTTGCTGCGAATTATATATGTATTATTTAGGTAGATGTTTAGATATTAATTGCTTAAATTATAGCAATATAGCATAGATTCACTAGCACACAAAAATTATATTATTTTGTCTTCGGCAAATAAGGAGTGTAATACTAGGACAAGTTAATGCAATTCAATGAAATCGAATGCTTGATTTAATATATAATATCAGATACAACATTTTTTTTTAACTTAAAATTTTAGTTAAAATGATATACAAAGAAGAAGGTTACAGTTATCCATTTTATTAAAATTTAGAAAGACAAATACTTGAATGAAACTCATTTACGACAAAATGTCAGTTAATTTGTTCTTGCCTTGTTTATGTAACTGAGGCAACGATCCAGACTGTCACGTATAAGGCGATAATATTTTCATTCCAAAAATACCATTTATCTCTTTTCGCTTTTCAAATTCCTCATGACAGTAAACACAATACAGGACAGTCGCTCGATGCTATAGAGATTATTGCTTCTCTCGTGTTAAATTTTATATCACAATAAAACGAGCGAGACATCTATAGAGTTGCATACATATATGTATGTGTTGAGTGTTTACATATGAAAGTAATTTAACAAATAATATTGTCTATAGGTATATGTTGAAATATGCGATATTTTTAAATGGTTAAGCGACGTTTGGACTACTTTATATAAATATATTTAATTAACCTTTTCAAGCCTTATCTTTTTAATTACAGCCCGCATCTACTGGTGCGACAGAATTAAAATATAATAATCTCATGATGAATCGTTCTGCGTTATGCTTATGTTTTAATAAACTAAAATTATAAAGGTACTCACCCGACAGCACCATTTTGTAGAATTTGACTCTGCTTCGTGAGGGTTTCGTCGATGTTTTGCCGTGAATAAAGTCCTATCGGCGAGTTGAATTGCTTATTCACCATTCTCGGCAAAGTGGCCATCTCGGTAGTATCGTTTGCCAGCAACCTTTGAAAAGAAAGATATAATATTATTAGATTTTTATACCGGAAATTATCAATGAAGTAAAAGTATCCCTTCTGGGAACCCCGAAGCCATTAAAGGTCCTTATTGTGCATTAAGTCCATTTTGGCTAAATTAATTCCCCGAAAAAATAAAAGTCGCCTACTCATTTGTGCGAAATATTATTAAAAACGTTATGACATTTAGTTTAACGTATTTATATGAATAAGTATAGTACTCGTTAGCGATGGGTCGCGCTGGCTCTGACGCAATCTGTTTTGATTCGCTTAACACTACACTTCTAGCCAAAAATGATACACACTATGATAGATATTATTTATTTTTTAGTGTTGAGTGATAACGATCATCGCACTGAATAAACAATTAGCATTGTGACTTAGTAAAAACTGCGGATATCATAGCATAGCCTCAATATTTACTCAAACGTCTATATACATTGGTAATTCATCAGAGGTACTGTTAATTTTAGGTTATGTACAGGTATAATGAATATAGACAACACAACACTTGACGGAAAATCATGAACCTTTTAATTTATATTTGTTTTACTATAAACAATTGGTCTCTCTCTATCACACAGGTTGAATATAATTTGCATTGCCATATTTGTGATTAATTTTTAGTGTTTTGGGAAAGTAATATATATACAAATAAAATAATACCGTTATTTTGATTAGTGAGTTGTGTGTGAAGTCATCAACTTATTATTTTATGTCAATGAAGTGTGTTTGTTGTATCATGAATATTAGTATTATAATATAATTAAATTATATATAAAAAATAGGAATAAAACCACGAAATTTAAGATTTAAAAAAATAAATTAGAGTTAAGTTTATTCTAATTTAATTACAAAAAATACAATGGAAATTTAGTGAATATATTTGTTTAAATTGGACTTAAGGCACCGCCACAAATTTAAAACAAACAATAATAAAACAGCTATATATTATGAAGAGAGTGAGACTCAAAATATACTATTAGTTTACACACACATCATTATAAAACTGACATACTTATTTGTTCAATAAAAAATATATGCATTGCTCAATTTTATGGCTAAAATAAGTATAATATAATTAATTTTGTGATCGTTTATGCGAGCGCCCCACTCCCGATCATTGGGCGAGGTCGTTAGCTCTCGATTTATAGATTTTTTAATGGCCAGTAAAGCGCATTATTTTGTAATGAAAATTTAAACTTAATTATGTGGTTTTCTTGATATATTCAATTGTTACGACTTTTTTTGAATTATAAATTGTTTCTAATCCTCCATTTCTACTAAAAAGAAACGAGTCAAATATTTCCATATATTTAGATATACCTTTGTTGTTTTTCTACGCGATATATTTCAATATTTTGAGGTTTTCAGTGAAAATATATTTTTGCCGTTAAATAATTCAATAAGATTTAAAAAAAAAAAATTTACTAATTAAATTAATTTTATAAATATTTTTTTATGCTGATATCAATATAGTACACAAATTAGTTTTTACTGACGAGTTGTATAAAATATTTATATTTAACCTTATTTAATAAAGATAGTGATAAAACATATACTAATACAAAATATCATCATTTATTTTTATATGAAGGAAATTTTGGAGTTTTTTTTAAGTTTATTGATATAAATTAAGAAACTAGAAAAAAAAATTCTAGAGCTTTAATATAGGCTTCTTGTGAAATAGTAATTCAGAGAACTTGAATACTAATTTTACATTACATTAGATTATCCTATATCAATATCTTTATAAACAAAACGAGTTTTTTTTTACAAATAGCTTCAAAGGCGTTCTTGGTTTTTTATTGTACTAAAATTAAAAAATATTCATTGAACGCTAAAGTAAATGTATTTCCGATCAAACGATTGAATCTCAGAAATGCATTGGAATCATAATGAAACGGCAGAAAGTGAAAACTGCTTCCAGTCGACTAACATTTCTGTTGCTTGCGTGTTTTGGTAGAGTGGTCTATTTCTGATCGTCCGAATTCCACTCATATTTTTTCACAGCCGATGAGCTGATGAAGAAGAGCCGGGTAAAACGCTAATCACCTGAATACGATCTCTAGCACTCTTGGCACTTACGCTTTTATTTTAATGTTGTAATGGAGAAAAATGTTTTATGTTCCAACGATATTACGTGTTGATGATTGCGTATATCTATATTTGAGTCATTGTATTTTTGTGAAATATGAAATATTTTATAAATGTATCATGGAGATAGTCGGTATATTGTGATTTATTATATTATAGTCTCAATGGCAATTGTATATTTTGAGAATCATGTGATGAAATTTAATAATAGGCTACTAGAATATATATTTATGTTAAAAAACAAGCTTAGGTGAAATATTAGTTAACTAGGTTAAGTATAGGATGATCCATTTAGAAGTACACATTAAAATAATATACAATACACAAAAATATATATTTTAAAAATAAATTTCAGTTTCATTAATGTAAAATAATTTTTTTAGTTTTTAAAAAAAATGAAACACATTGCTTGAATTACTCTTATTTGCATCATTATTGTCTTATATATTTATGGTATATTATATGGCATATTTTAGTAAAAAAAAACATGTCTTATACATGTATATTATGGAATTATTTTATTTAAGTTGTACTCATTGAATTATTTTACAGTTGATGCTTAAACATATACAACAATTTTGAATGTTTGAATCGATCGCAATTAGTCAAAAAAACGACTAATTTTGATCGAAATCTTTCATATTCTCGGTAGTTTAGTTGGCTCCGAATATTTAAATAACTTTGAGGTCAATAATCATGAAACATGCATTATATCACTAGTTTTTTTTTAAGACATCGCAAATAGAATAAGCAACTAAATCAGTGAACTGAAATTGAGATAATTCTATGAGATATGTACACGCGTTTTTAGTTAATATTTCCATGATATTTTAACGCAATCTATTTATATAAAAAACTAGTCATGTACATGGATAATATGAATTGTTGGCGAAGCTAACAGTCAAAAGAAATAGGCGTGAATTTTAATTGTGTATATATTTTAGGCATCTGTGTTATTTTATATTTTTTTAATTGACGATGAATCACATTAATTGATAATGTTATTATTGTTTGTCTAGTTATTTTCTTAAGCATATTTTTTTAATTCCATCTTTACTATTTTTGTAATACCAAACCGCGGCGAAGTCAGCGCGATGTATCTACGTTAGTTATTATAAGTTTTTCTTTTTAGTTTATTAATGTTTTTTTAAGCTAGAAAAAGCTCCATCACGTCGATTTGGCAAACAATTATCTAGAATGCCAACGACGTCGAAAAACAATGACTTTGCCTGTTTTCTGGGCGCGTTTCGTTGTTTTTCGTCGATTTCACAGAAACGCGCAAGGTAAGGTGAGACACACGAAAAATAATTCCGTCGTCCACCTACACGCGGAAATTTTCTAAAATTATATTTTCTCTCGTCTACCGTGTGTGTCGCGGATGGCTAGCATTACACGGGTCATATATGAATTCGAATGAAACGCTTCAGGAATGAATTTATTATGAAATCATATTTTAATTATCAAATTTAATAGTTCATACGAACAACTGATTTTTTAAATTAACAATAAAGTTTCTTTTACGAAACAGTACAGGCAGACGAAATTGTGAACGTTTCCTAAGATTTTTATGTCATCTGAATGTGACTTTATGTGAAACGCGCACCTGTTGATATATCGCGCCAGGTAACCATTATGCTAAATTTATTTTAGGAATAAAACTCGATGCTCACAACGAATAACATTGTATGTATCATACATGTATTATTATTCAAGAAAACACATTCTAAAAAAAATAAACTAGCCAAATTATTATTGTATTAATTGCTACATAATATTTTCCTTATTTCTAATTTTTTTAGACGCACATAATAAGTCTAAAAATAATTTTAAAAGAGTTTCTTCAACGTAAAAGTGTCATAAAACTGATGAAAAAGTTTTGCAAAAGACAGATTGTTTGTATTAAGTTCTTTATAGATATTGATGGTAACTTATTATTAGGTTAATTTATAGTGTATTTTGTTTATCTCTGTTTTAAAAATGTCCAAAACTGATTATAAAAGACTGTGCACATTCTACATTTCCAACTTATTCAAAACTATGCATTGAGTTCTAAAGATTTATTTTGAATTTCTAAAGAGAAAAATATATATATTTATATTTTTTGCTATTTTTAGTTTACTTATTGTGAGTATATTTCAATAGAAATACTATTTATTGCGTAGGGCGTCAGTTCCAATTAGTGATCTTCATTTTACAAATGATCCATCAACTTCCATATTGCAATTCGAAATGCAAAGTAAGATTTAATCTCTTGTGGATACCAAAAATGCTATTTGTCAAAATAATCTGTTTTTTAAAAAAATATTTGGATGATTTCTAAAAAAAAACATATAACTGTATTGCTTAAGATACGCATAACAATTATTTAAAATCAACCACTACCGAGCGGGTGTTTTCAATAGCAGGAACAATCAAGACAAAGTTAAGAAGCATTTAAAAATACGTTATTATTTTCAAATATTTTTCAAATTATAATAAATGTTCAGTTTTAAAAATTTAATGCACTTTTAATTTGATTATAATTATAATTATATATTAATCACAAATTTAATGTTTATGGACACTATATAAATTGAAAAACATATGGGATTTAAACCCAGCTGTGATGTTCAATTGAAATTATAACTATACTAATCGCTAATTCTAATCTTCCGGATACCATAGATCAGGCATAGACAACCTTTACTATTGTGGGGGAAGTTAAGGACCGGATCAAATTTATTAATAATATAAATTATTAATAATCAAGTTAAAACAAGTTGCTATTCCATATTCCATTGAACTACTTAGCTGTAGATATGACAAAACCAGACTATTAAGACCATTTAACATACTTGACAGACATGACAAATAATCAATGAAAAAAAGTAAATCAGTATAAACAAATAAATTAGTATTACATAAAATAAATATGCAAAGGCATCTAATGGGATGTTTTTTTTACATACCAATTTCATAATAAAAAAATACTAGATTTTTATGTTTAAACATATTGTAAATAAATGAAAAAAAAAAAAAATATTTCATTGAATTATGAAAATAAACGAAAAAACCATGGCGTGTTTTGCGCAATTCAGCTTAATGTAATAGTTAGTAAACATACCATGTTTTCTCCCACTTTGCGGAAATGAATCAGGGCCGGATCAAAAGAAGTAGAGGGCCGGATCCGTCCCTCGGGCCGGAGGTTGCCCATATATACTATAGATATTGAAAAAACATGGGATTGGAACCAAACTAACAAGATTTGTGATAATCGATCAGAATTATTTTAACAATATTTATTAATTCCGATAGAAATTTAAAAACGCTAGAGTTCATATGGAATTCATACTTAGCTTTTTTGATTATTAATGATAGATAAAAATTATAATAAATTAAAAAACACATAGCTTAAAATGGGAAAAGAACCTGATATGTTTCATGTGTTAGTTATCGACTTACATTATTGATCTATCGCACTAGATTAAACATCTAAAAATAAAATTTATAGTCCTGATAAAATAAGTGCGAATGTGCTACATTTTTTTTAAATTATATAATCGACTTTATCGATTACACTTTTAAATTTTTTTTATTAGATTTTATTATCGAATCAACCATTAAATAATATTTAAAAAAATAACACAACAAAATAAAAACATGTAAATCAGAATTATATGAATTCGATATAGCAGTAACGAAATTGATAGAATGAACTCTAATCAAAACATCAAAATGTAACAAATTACTGAAAAAGTCACTGATTAGTAGATTTGTAGAAAAATATGAAGCGTTTTTAGCGATTTTCATAAAGAAAATTTAGAAATACAGAGATTTAGATTGTTATTTCAATATGTACTATGTATCATAGTCTAGCGTAATCAACTAATTAAATGTAATTATACGTTCATTTTTAAAATTTAAATCCAAGGTGTATATAAAAAACTATTATAAATATTTGGAGTAAAAACCCTAACTAAGATTGCCTTTTCCTTTTCATAGGTAAAATCACAGTTTTCAGTGTTGTTTTTAGTTACAATTTAGCTAAAATGGGGTTTTATGATTACTTGAGTACATTATGTATTATCATCTAAAAGTGGAGTTAGTCAATTTATATTTTAAGCCGCATACTAATTATGAAAAAGACCATTTCAATATGGTACAGTTCTTTATTCCAATTCCGTAATTTTATTTAAGATTTTATATATTTTTTTAGTTTAGTTCGATATTTATTTTTAAATGGTAATTTTTAGATGTAATAAAAACTAATTACGCATTCTATTGATCTTAACACCATTTTTCGCCCATTATAAATACATAAAACATTATTAGTAGTGCCCTTCGTTTTTAGGTTAGCTGCAATGATTTTGTTATTGTACATTTTTCTCATGCATCGTTGGCTGACCTGCGTGTGAACAGTGGCGCGCGTGCGGCACAGGGCGGGCGGGCGGTAACTGTGAACACTTTTTCTCGTTTAGAAGTTTTCTCAGCGACGCCAGCGCCACCAACGTCGAACGGCCGCTCACCTCCATCACGTCACCGCGAGTCGCCCTTCGTGCCAGCCCTGATGACGCTTCCAAAATATGACTAATTGTACGATGTACGATGAGTTAATTAGTCAATGTGATAGGACGTGCATTATTTTTATTTATTGCGTACGCGACGGTATAAAAATATGCGAGCGGCAGGAGTTGTCAACTTTTATTTATATTGTTGGCAACACTGGTGAATCATATTGTATTTTATTTCTAATAATAAATATTATTAAATTCAAATTTCTACAATAAACAGCAATCTCCCGACGTTGTCTAGACTTAGACTACAAACAGAAAGTTTGAAGCAGGTTTTTTATTTTTATATATTAAAATCAGCTGATATTTGTAACAGAAAGGATCGTTGCGGATTTAGTCTACGACAGGGTTTATTTATATGTATAATAAAACACTAAAAAATTAATTAGACAGATGAACATATTTATTATTATATAACATAAAATAGTTTATTTTTTCATTTTTGATTTATAAAGATACACATCGCGTAGATTTTTGATAGCTATACATAGTGAAAATAGCCGCTGCTCTCATACTTTTCAATCTATTTTTTATTTTAATAATACTTTTGTATTCTTTAATTATTTTCAACTATTTTTACGTTAAGGGAATGCGGTACTCAGACATACATAAAATAAAATTATAACATTGCCAAGTCCACTGTTTTTTTAATATTCGCTAATATGCAAAATATAGTCTAAATATACATTTCTTAGACAATAACAAAAAGTCTGTTTCCGCCCCGAATCGTCGCATTGGCCAGGCGATCTAGAACAGGATAGGCAAAGGACTCTTAAGAAGCGCAAAATAAAGCGTACTGAATTCACTTGCATCATAAACTTTTAGCCATAATTTATCACTTCACATCATCCCTTTATTTTGTTAACTTTAATCTTTACCCTCTCGGACTTCACTGCTACATTACCTAAAATAATTCTCACTGAACTTTAAATATAATATACAATTATTGCTTTAAATGTTATGATAAGTCCACATTTACAATTAAGTTACTTCAGAGTGTATTATTGTAAGCACTGATTTACATCTCGTGTAAAATGTTGAATACAGCTTATTTCTCTAATTGTTTAATAACGTGATAGTTAAAAAGGAACAAAATAAATAAAAGTTATATAAACAGTTAGCTAACATTTTTCAATATTTATTTTTAGTTAAAAAATATAATTAAACTATAACGTTTAAAAGAATAAGAGCAAAAAACTAAAGTGATTGAAAATTATACTGACCAAATTACGTTAAGAAGGTTTTTTATGATTACTTATATTTTTTATGATCACGTATGCTTACATTCACAAAATGGACCATAAATATGGAACGTATTCTATATTATCATATCATGTATACTGTATAGCAATACACAAAATAAGAGCATTGAAAAAAGCACTTGTTGAAAAATAATTTTGACTTTTGAGATTAAACGCGAACAGATCTATGTGCTTAAAAAAAATATAGATACATAAAAATGTTGCGACCTAATCATAATTAGTATTATTCAAAACATTTCTACAGATCGTTTCTGTGATACTATTGTATACTATTTAATTAACACCTACGTGCTTGGCAAAACTTTTGCGAAGATGAATAGCTTTAAAAATAAAGTACCTACGTTGAAATGACTCAAATATATATTTATAAATAATATTCGTATTTATTTTTAATTAAAGGATTACGATAATAAATTTATGCACCCTAAAATAATCCTTAGATTTTTAAGAAAGTCATTTTGGATGGACTCCAGTACCAAGCGAAAACAAACGGATAAGATTTTTACTTACTAATAATAATAAATATTATCATCTGAATAAACGAGGTGTGTTTAATGAAGAAAATGGTTCAAGGCAAGTCCTTACAGGCAAGGTTATTTACAAGTTTAATTTAGCAAACAACGAAATCTCCTTTTTGTCGCAACGCCAAAAGCTAAGCTGTCCTGGTGGCCGATATGTATTTTGTCATGCGTCAGAAGTTATACTACATTGGCTAACTTTATAATTGGGTCAATCGTGAGAACCAGGTTAATGGGGTACGGTGAAAGGTATGCTAATAAATCATGGTTAAAAAATAAAAATTTCAACTGGTCGAATGGTGATAGCGAAAAATTTGTCGGTTTTTCTTAGCTGTTTGACTGCGCAGACAAGTTACGTAGACAATAAATATAGAGCGACTAAAATAAATATATAAATATTATTTTTATCGCTTGTGCTGCTTTGCAACTGTTATTTATAATGCAAATCGGATGTATACATCATATTTCTTCGTATTAAACTTTCTGCTTATTGTTTAAGATTGATAGCAAAAATATCTACGTAGATTAATTCTTTTTTAGTTTTAAATTGTCGTGATTTGTAGCTTGTTTACTAATTATTTATAAGTGCGTAATCTAAGCAATCTATTTTAGTAGATAGTTTTAATTATTAGTATTTAAATACAATTCAAGGATTTGTCGCTTGTTTACTTATGTTCAATTAAAATGAGTCGTATTCTTACTATTTAGTCTTGAGAAGCGATCGTCCTGTTTAGCTGCGATTGTATTTTTATTTCCTATTAATTAATGTTTATAATAATAATTTATTTCAAATAGTGCAATAAAAACATTTCACAACTACTGAAAAACAACGATTTCAGTTATTATTCAAGATTCATGAGGAATGAATCAGAACAGCATCAGTAAAATTCATATTTCTTCGCGCCACGCTGTCTAAAATGCATTCATAGTATATTAAAATCTCGAGGTGTGACATAGTCCAAAAATCGATTCTAGAATATTTGAGGGTTTTTATATAAATAATTCTACACTTCATCGGATGGTTACAGAAATTTTGCCAAAACTCAAAAAGCAAAAAAGTGACATATTCAACACGAATTACGTATTTTTCCTTTATATATTTATGAGTTTAGTTGGCCCTTAATATTTTAAAATACATAAAAAAAATCTGGGAGCATGTTGGGTTTGCCATATATAATTCGTACTAGGTTGTAAATAAAACAAATGACTACTACCATGGAAGGCAGTTGCATTGCTTAAAGTCCCTTAGAAACCGCTGAAAAACCAAAGTAATGGTCCGAAGTAAAATGCTAGCAGTAGTAGTAGGGGGTCGGACTCCCTAATACTGCTAAATAATATGCGACCATCCGTATTCATTGATGGCGAGATGGCGCTTCTTCATTAATTTTCGTAATTTTGCGTCAAAGGAGTCGAAGGTAATTAATTAGCTTGTTCAGTCCTCAAACTTAAATACACTATAGTATATGTGGTATATTTAAGAATAATAAGGTTCTTCAAATCACAAGTTAAGCTGCGCCATAAATCTGCTACTCGTTAATTATTATTGTAATAAAAAATCCTACTTATGTTTTAAATAAATAATGTGAAAAAACATTTGAATGTAATACGTTTAAAATGGCGCCCCAGTATTTTATGGACAATAAATGGATAATTTAATAACAAGAGTAGGTAATATAAGTTTAAATGATAGTGGCGAGTAGGCAAAAAACATATAATTTACTAGCCTATATACTTGTCATAACGATAAGATGAGAGGAGGGTTCGACACAAATATTTTCTCAATAAATAAATATTTCGAGTTATAAAGATCTTTAATAATAAGTTATGTGAGTTTCGCTTTTGACAATTTTGAAAATTCCTGTTTATTATCTTGAGGTCAGTCATTTGGCAGATATTATGAACGGAATTCTCCGCGGTACTTTATAGAAGTTCGTTAAATACCTTTCCCTTTAATGACGGTTCAATCTACGCTTCAATCTAAGCATTCAAGACGAAGTTGAGAAGTGATAAAGAGGACATCGATAGAATTGGATGAGCGTTGGTTTTGTGTCAATCTGAACGTCAAGGATTTTTTTTGTGTCGTAAGGATGTAATTAAAATTTCTTTTGGTAATGTGTCGATACAAATCGTTGTCATGTTTTTGATGTATCTATCCTGCAACATAATCAATGCTATTTCGTATTTGATATTTTTGTTGATCTGCCAGAGCATAAAATTTATCAATAGAATTTTAATCTCTCAAATCAATTCATGTTACATTGAGTGATTGTTCTTGTGACTTATTTATTGTCACGGTGAAGGCAATGCAATCGAAATGAATCAAAACCGCTTGATACAAACAGGCAAAATGGGGTTGAAATCATTTGTTGTAGATATTTAGGTATTTAAATATTTTGGTACAACTTAATTTCAGATTTAATATATAATTTTCGGATCATAATAAAATTGTTTTAGGTAACTATTAAAATAAGTGTTACTAGATAACGATTGTAATTTATACTATAAAAAATCGTATCTGACTGTCTGTCACAAGAACTCCTCCTAATTGGTAAACAGTAGCGACGTGACATTTGCACATGTCATTCTGCTTGCCATTTCTAGATAAACTGTGCTATTTAAACTTTCAGAGTTGAAAGTTAAATGTTTAGCTGAATAGCAACGTGTTACTGAAATAGTGAAAACGAGAGACCAAAAAGATTGTATATTGCTTAATATTGATATTAATTTGTAATAACAGAGAACTAAATTAATTATATTGAATAAATAATGAGTTTGAATCTATCCCGGGCGAAGCAGGGTAATAAAGCGATTATAGCTATATATAAATGCTTTTAAATCCATTTCCTTTCATTTCCTCATCATTCATTTAAAACCCAAAGCTGAATCTATAAATTATTGTTGTAATTTTAAGTATAAGACAATGTTTAATTTGCATTGAAATTTGCAGTAGTACGTTTTGTAAACTCTAAAGCTATATTATTCAATCGTGAGTTTTTAATAGGACAAATAAACTATTTAAACTATTATACAAATGATATTACTGTAACGCGTATCATTAAGCTCATTGATTGTTAGATTACTCTGCTTTATCTTCCATGCTTCAATATATATACACAAATTTATAGACTAGCATACTATGCATATAAAATCAAGGCAATAATGAGCTTATGTAAACAATATTATGCGAGTAATTATCTGAAAACACGCGGCGAATGTTCGCTTCCATATCGTGCATCGTCTCTGATTTATCGATTTTACATATCCCCACAGAAAATAATTCAAAGGTGTTAAATCATACAATTCACAGGTTCATTACGCGAAATTTACTGCCAATTGAACATGATCCCAGTAAAAATGGCAGTGCTGCCAACCAAGTAAGAAAAATGCTTCCATTTTTTTAAGTCTTCTATCTTTTCTTTTTAAATATTTTCGGTAATAAATATATTTTTATTGTATTATACGTTGATTGATTTACATTATATGGTTCGGTATTATCAACGATTAAGCATTTTAATCTCTATACAGCAAGCTGCTTCTTACAATCTCACATCTTTTCATTTACAATACACCAGTGGTTTTAAGAGCATTATGATATATGCCCCGCCCCAGCTTAGATTCAGCGATTGTTCACCTTGCTTAACATAGAATTGATTAAGAAATTTCGAGTATATCATACTCTATTCCAGGAATTTCGTCAAGTTGAGTGGGTCGCGCCCAGGATAGGTGAGTTTAGAGCAAGGTGGAGCTGATCATCGTGGGCGGCACCGAACACAGCTATTTTCGATCTAACACCACATTCTTTTGTATCTGCGTCCAACCATAACTTTTCAGATTATTTCTTATCGTAAAGCTCGCGGTTAAATGCGGATGTTATGTATAAACATTACAAATATTTGCATACTAGTATCGTACCTATAATAAAATATGTACGCGGGTCATTTGAAAAGTTTAGGAACTAATATTGTAAGAATATATTATTTTTAATACATAATATATTACTGCTCAACTTAAACGTACTGTATTCAGCAATAATCTATTGCTTAGATTTCATCCCGAAAGAGTGAGAAATATTTTAGATTTGACCTAATGAAAGCTCTAAAACCATAATTAGTTTTAGAACTTTTATTAAATGTATGTTAGGTTTGGGTTTGAACAGAAAATAAATGTTTAATAACTGTCAAATAGAGTTTTGTATACATTTTTGAGCAGCATATAATTTTACTAAAGCTTATCAGTTAAATTATATTTTCGCTAAATATCGACTGGTGAAAATGTATTTGAACTTCACTCGAGAAAATATACTGAAAATTACATATTCACTGTAATATTTATACATCGCATGTGAATAAATTATTAGTACGTAAATGTATATACTATACTGTATATATTATATTTGCACTGATAAAATTATATATCTACTGGTGAAAATGTATTCCGATTTAATTTCACTAAAATTACATATTTAAAAAAATATTTTCGGGGTAGATATTTTAGATTTTTTGAGAGATTACCTGAGAATTTCTGGTTTAAAATTTGGGATATCATTTTAGCTTTTTAAAGGGGGGGGGGGGGTGAGGCAAAAGTTTGCAAGTCAGTGTTTTTTTATATTAAGATTCATAGTATTACATTAAATGACATGCATTTTTTGGGCAAATTCAAGGGTAGGCGACTGGTTGTCAAGATCATGCCATTTAGCGCCGTTGGAGCACTTAAAAAGCAGCATCCGCCAAGTTATAGCCGAGATGCCGCCCAAAATGTATGAAAAAGTCATTGAATGATCGGCTGCTGCAAAAGGTCCAGAGAAATCTAAATTTATTTGCGTTAATTTCAATTATTATTAAATCTTGTCTATATAAATCTACGCATTTCATTTTTTCAAGTTCCCGTTCTTTACCTCATTAAAATAGTAATTATTATAAAATCATTTTTAGGAAATGTAATTTTTTAAATATTTTTTTACAGCAATAAAGATTGCTGTGATATACTTACCATTTTATCTTCTAAGACATACATATGTACTGAAATGTTATAGGTTGCAAGCATTTCAAAGTACCCAGATATTTAAAATAATATAAACTTTTAAATATATAAATAACAAGATTTCTGTAATTTCTATGTTAAATTACACGATTTTAATAATATTTCATCAAATTATAATTGAGCACTAGTTCAGAAAATCGCCGATATAATTTAAAAAAAAATGGAATGTTTAATCTGTATCTTCAGCTTTCACCGAAAAATGATTAAAGCAAAACCTTTACGTTCTTTGGTTAATATTTATCGGTGTATATTTGTGCGAAGTAATATAAAATATAATAATTATAGTATCTGAATTCTAATCACTCAAATCTGACATTTATTTTGCTCCTCCTAATGGGAAATCAAGTTATGATCTATTTGCGCTAAATGATTAGTTTCTGTAGCTATAATATATTTAAACACAAATACGCCTTTGAATTTATACATTTTTATTAGTTAAATAAAAATCCAATTGATGGTTATAACTCTATACTTATATAGTTCTACAATACAACTATTATAATATAATCATAACTACAATCAATAAGGATTAAATATAAGGAGATTCTCTAGGTGTATAAAAAAATATTGATTAAATGCGAATTAATAATGGACACAATTTTATTTAATAACAATTTCATTTAACAATATTTATACTGAAGCGTTTTTTTTAGATAGAATAACATGAGTAAACGATATTGAAATTGAGTGATGATATGTTATCTATTTTAATCAATATAATTCATAAATAATACATTAAAACTACAACTTTCACTGTCTAATAATTAAATCAAGGAATGTTTTATTTAAAATTATGTATAATAAAAAAAGTTTTAATAATAATATAATATTTTACATTTTTCTGTTTTACAATATCCTTTACAAGGGAAATTCATCACAAACGTTAAACTTTTATTTATCAATATTAATGTGTATATTTTTTATATTTATATATACACACTAATATAAACAAAAATATATTTCAACTTATACGATACTTTATAATATATAATACTTTGATATAATAGATATATTTTTTTATACAGCGATAAGCGAAAACAGTCCAAGTCGATTTTAGACTGATATTTTGGTTTTAAATAAATATTTTTTACACAATATCAGATTAAATTAAAAATCACACGTTTATTCTTCCTCTTCATTTTCGGCAAGCTCTTGGTTCGTTCGGTATTCCCTTTCTTCTTGCTATAAAAATAAATAAAAACATATTTATTAAATAGAATAGATGTATATTATTATATATAATTACCTCGTAAGGTAACATGAAAATGTCAGATCGCCTTCCAAAACGGAGTCTCATTGATGGCGCTCTAATTTCTTTCCTCACGTTGTCTTCCATTTGATTCTACAATGGTGTAATTGTGTTAGGTTACAAAGCGTAGCATGTATCTGTTTTCCGGTCCGATACACGTAAATAACGAGTATCGAAAAAGGTCGGAAAAATCCAGATGCTTCTTTTTAGTTTATAATTAGAATACAAATAAATATTTTTACCATTGGGGGTAAAATGTGTGGTACAGCGGTCTCTAGAGATCTGCGTCCAAAACGCATGCGCACTGGAGCTCTTGCAGCACGAGATGGCATAATTTCTTCTTCCATAGATAAGAATTCCTGGATAGGCTGTTAATTAATTTAAAGTAATATGTGAGACACTTATTCAAAATAATTCTTATTCAAAATTGAGAAATGAAAACAAATGAAAACTACACGTTAGATATAATGTAACAAAATATTTTAAATTTAATAGAGGTTTTTAAGTGAGGCAGACCTTTTTTTCAGAGGCATAAATTTGTGTAGCTATTTTTACAATTTGGCAAAGTTTTGGCATTATGGCGTAATCATATGTTAAATTATAATATAATGTGTGCAATTTACAGCAGATGGCGCCATGAGTGGGTCAGATCTACGGCCAAAGCGCAAACGGCGAGAAGGTGACCGAACAGACTTGCGTGCCATCTGGTGGGCAGCTTCCAAAGCGTCGTGTCTCGCCAGCACTTCCCAAAGTTCAGGCAAATTACCTAAAACAAAAAATAATGAACATAATTAATTTTTTTATTTATTTTGACAATGGTAACAGATGTAATATGGCGTTATATAGAATAAAGTACGAATAAGCATATAGTTTCGCTTATTTTTTTACTTAATTCGAGATCGCAAGGATAACTTAGTAGAAGATGTATCACTGTAGCGAAGATAAATCAGACAATAACACAATCATCACTGTGTTGAGTACTCGCGGCTATTTTGACCGCGTTAAAAGCGTCATAAGCGTCAGACAAAAGCATAACAACCTACGTTCGGGACCACCTGCAAGCGTTATTTTTACTGTAAAAAATATTTTAAAAATCCAATTCATTATAAGCTTTTGCAGATTAGTCTAGTCTAATAATTTTAAAGTACCGCCATGAAAACTAATTATCACTAAAATTTGATTTTTTCACGTAAGTGCTAACGATTAGCCACCACTGAAATAATATATAAGTATATAAGCTTTAAATAAGGGAATGGAACAAATCGATTCATCATCTACGTGCGCAGCTGCATGCTTATCCGTGATTGAAGGAAGATATAAATGAGCTGAATTGAGAGAGGTTCATGGGTATGGGGTAATAAAGATTAATGTATTCCTGAATAGAAAAAATAAATATAACTGAACTTATTATCATGCCACAAGGAAATAAAATCACATTATTAATGTATCATATCGAAAACATTTATAATCCAAATAAAAATTCGCAGCAACAGTAAGAACAGATGGCATTTCATAAGCGCTTTGAAGACCTTCATAATTGTGAGGTAAATACAGTCTAAGATTGACAAAATACGAAAATTTACAACAGGTCGGTCGGCGAGAATCACTTTGCTGATTGACCCCGAGAGTCAGCGCATATCCGTAATTTGACTTATGACATCAGCGTGAAACATCCGAGTCTTTATAATGAGCCTTCACATCTGTATTGTGTGGAATAAAAACGTGACGGCTTGGGGTTATTATATAAGATGATTTTTATGTATGCCATTTTTTTAATACTATTGCAAAAAGAAAGCTTATTAAATAACCTTTTTTAAAGTAGACAAGTAAGCATTTTCCATGTTTTAACAAACTAGTAACTAACTGTTTGTGTTCATTTATAAATATAAAAATTCATTTTATGCATATTTTTTAAAATATTATTTCCAACTTTTTAGGCTTATTTGACAGTCTATGCGTTTATGTATGTATACTTTGATGCGAGAGATTAAAAGGTAAATATGCCAAATTGTTTAGTGTGAGCAGATGTCAGCAATATTTTTGTAGACGTTTTACAAAGTTTAATCTAATACCGCCAAAGTTAATGACTTTTGCTACGCTCGGATGTTGTGATAATTAACCAACATGGTTGTCGTTAAGTTAATGAAATTATTTGATCTACTATGCTTTGTACGACACATTCAATTTAACCACAGCAACGAAGATGACAGGTGGACGAGCTACACAGGTGATTGCAGTATATTGACCATAATATAGATGGCTCGGTGCGAGTTTAAACAGTATTAAGTTGCATGCTACAATGTCTATATGCTTGCTAGATTACTATATATAGTAGTGCAATAACGGAGAATAAAGAAATATTTTATTTATATTATTTTTATGTATATTTTCATAAGTAATTAAAAAAAATAGTACATATTAAATTCATATAGGCAAGTTTAAGATCTTAAATGTAATATGTGTTATTTTACTGGTGGATAACACATTGTTTTATGTACTAAGCTCAGGGTAAATTTTGCTACAAAGATATCATAAGCTTCTAAGCCAACATGTAATTTTACATGTTACGTTTTATATTAGAATGGTGCTAATTTGCTGTACTGTTTAATATAACATAAATAACTTCTATCGAGACTAAACGTTGCGATGAAATACAAATTGTTTTTCCTCTGCTGTAACGATATATGTATGTACTAGGAAAATGTTATTTAAAACCAGACATTTTTCACATTTCATTGAAATGTATACGTTAATTTTAACATACTCCAAGTAATGCAAATATCACGTTATATTATGAGAATAACTGAAAGTTAATATCACTATTGAATATAAATAGTTCATATAGTATGTGTATTTAAATATTAAATTAAAAATACTATAAAACATGAACTGTTTATACAGAGATGTCGGCATCGTCTCGTTACACTCCATTGCGATTTACACGCATTGTCGATTTAAACACATGTAAATAGTAATGGAGCAGAATATTAATATTACATACACGTGGCGCCACTGGTGTCTAATTTCGTAAATTTATTTTTGTAAAATGAAAAATGAAAAATATATTCGTATTAAAGAATTATGGCGTAGATAGTTGTGACATATGCTTATCATAAGTAGATTAAGTATTTCATTTAACAAGGCCATTAAGCAGACAATGACAATAAATTTTATGGTATAAATATTTTTATTACATATTATTAGTATTTTATTATTATAATTATTTTTATCTAATATTTCAACATATTTTTTTTATTAACACAGAAAACGTGTATTTCTTTATAAGATTTTTTTACTGTCTCTTGTATATATGAATGTACATATTTTTTTTATTAAAATGCTGTCTATTTGGACAATAAGCAATTTATATAATATATATGTATATTTTCTACCTTCTCATTCCTCCCAGCTACTACGTACTTACGAAAATAAAAATAAAAATAACACGTAAGAAATCTCCCATTGAAGCTTTAAATAATAAAAATTATAGTGTGTTCAATTAAGTTAAATTATCGTCTTAATCTATCTTATTATAAGTAAGTCGGTAGTGCTTTTGTCAATGGTCATGATATTATTTGTTAATCTTAACATATTTATATGCTTAAATCAATGTTTAGTAAATATAACATTGTGTTTTATCAGATTACTTAGCAGTATGTTAGGGTGAGTTTTTAATCTAATATTGTTCACTTATATTATCTAATAATTAAATCGTATACCAGTTCCAAATTAATTTTTTCGCCGAACCATGTTTACCAGCATTGTTTAAAGTTAATGGTAGATAGTTATGGAAAGTTGTATATCGGGAAAACGAACGGTAGCTCTCTAGAGACACTAATGTGTACCTAAAGTTGTCATGGAAAATTTATTGCTGTCCAATACTCGGTAGTAATAGAGTAGCTATTGTATATTGTTTGATGCATAATAATTACATTTTAGATATTTATTGCGCGTCAGTAGAGCACGGTATACCAATTTGCAATATGCAGCCAAAGTTTGTTTATACACAGCGTCCGTCTGCCTTCATATTGGAAAACTTTCGGAATTATCCTGTATCGCAGGTGATAAATCAATTAAGACGCGCGTGACACTTAGGCACACCTCGTGCACATCCTGGGCGTAGCGTTCAACCAGACAGGTGTGCAAAATATTATGAAAATTGCATCGGAGTAGGATACACATGATTTACCAAGACCAAAATGGAATATTTTCTGATCATTTGGTAATGTGAAAAATATGAAACCGTCTTTTATTAACACAATCTGTATTTTCTTATCATATACATACATAAAGATCTCGACTTATTAATTTGTTCTAAAGGTTATCGAGTAAGTCTAAATATGATGTAAATTTGAGCAATTTTTGATATTATTTCGTTAGTTTCAAATGATCATAATTCATTGCTTTTGACACTTTCGCAAATTGTTCTCAAGCTGTTCGCAAATATTTAAATGTTAACTCATCATATTTTCTGAGCTTATGAAAAAGAGAGTTATTTTTTATTCTACTCAAAATATCTTAACCCTTTATATGCTAGGTGCGGATAAATCTTAGACACTATGTACGGCTCTTAAGTGCAAAATTCGGATTTATCCCACGCTCAAAAAAAAAATCAAGTGCTAAAGTCACGTAATTAATCAATTATACAGTTAAAAATAAAATTAACATAATATTTAATGCATTATAAGTCAACTTTGCAGTCAAGAACTCCCTGTATATTCACTCAATTTAGCTATCTGTCGTTTTTTCGACGATTTCTATAAAAAAAATCATTATTTTGGATAAAAACGGTAATTTTCCATATTTTCTTTGGGGTGAAAATATTTTTTTTAATCAATAAAATAGTATCATGAAAATCCATTTAATCAAAAGTGCTACAAAATGAGTTGCAGCTCTTATTCTAGAAAAATTAAAGCACATTGTAAAATTGAATTAACTCTTAAAATGACGCATGAAGAGGACTACTATAATATATGAGATGTAATACCATACCAGATAAAAAAAACATTATTAGTTTTCAAGATGAAAATTCAGTGTATAAAAAAATTGCCACAAAGATAAAATAGCTTAAATTATATTTATTTTTATTTTTATTATTATTTGCCGGTTGTAACGCATTGGGCTTACACCTGTCAGGTAGAGTCTCCAATTACTCAAACCATCAACTACTCGAGTATTGAATATTAAAATTTTAAAATACTCGAGTACTCGAGTACTTTCGAGTATTTACCAAATGTACCAAAATAGCTATTATTCAAATTCGTGCACATATAAATAAATGAATAAAATACTTAGTATGTTAATTTTTACAATTATTTTAACTTCACGAACATACTTTTTAAAAACAATAATGCAAAAAGTGTCTCGAATTTAATATTACTGCTAACCATTGGTTTTATTATTCCCGTTATGGAAAAAACCCTTTCCGTTGCTGTTGATGTTGGTCTTATTGTCATTAACGCGTTGGATAAGGCTTCTAATTTATATCTGTTCGCTTTTTATAGATATAAAATTTTTTGAACTCTCTTTTTATGTTCTCTTCTTTTCTCTTATTTCCTTCGACTATTGACAAAATAGCATTTTGTAATTCTTCTTGAATAGATTTTTTTTCTTAACAATATACAATATTCTACTCCTTCTGATTAATGCGAAGAATTTAAATCTATATCCTTCGAAGATGTATTTGGGTGAATCCCTTTCACTCTAGAGCTAAACGGTTCGCAAAGAACTGACTTTACTTTAAATGCCTTTAAAACACACAATTGTTTTGATTTATATTTAAAGCTGAGGGATCAGTATAAACAATTTACAACACTTTACGCTACAACTGCATAGTCATAAAACCTAAAAAAAATTTTGTTGATATTTCATATTGTTCATTGCCATAAATTAGATAAGTCGGGACTGTCGAACAGAAAACACAAAATAAATTTCTCCGTCGTACCCACTAACATAGCCGACGACCGGAACTATGCAACTATGGAACTATGAAAAAATTATACCTGATAGTAACCGCTCTAACTCGGGACTTCGGGCATACACGCCAAATAAAAGCAAGACGTTAACCTTTACCGGACCGAATTAAAGTTAATTTTGTTTCTAAAATATTTCAAATTTTTTTAATTTCGAGTATTAATCGAGTAATTTTCAAAATACTCGATTATCAAGTACTTGAAAAATAGACAAGTATACTCGAGTATCGAGTACTCGATTACTCGAATTGGAGACTCTACTGTCAGGTTACAAGGGGCAAATCTGTACCAACTGAGTAAGTCAATCAGACATAATAAATACCGACAAGTAAGTATAAACCACTAGACTGAAAGTCTGGCAATTTTTTTTATTAATAGCGCATTTTCTTATAAGTGCCGCTGCCAGGTCTCGAACCCGCAACCTCAGAGTTACTAGTCTGATACGTTACGGACTACGCTATTCTGTCTGTTATGTATATGAAATGTCACGTTAATTTAAACTTTAATAGCTTTATAAATTTCAAATATTTTTCCTAATATAAAACATTATTTAAGACTGATCTTTTATAATGTTGACTTTCATAATTTTATCACAATCATCATAATTTACTTTAAAAATGATAAAAACTAACACAACAAAAGAATAAATATTGCTAACAACAATTAAGACAATAAGACTAATAAAAATAAAACCAATAAAAATACTGTAATATATAAAATATTTTTTATATCTGAAATGTTCGCGTTTAGAATGTACAGTCAAAAATTAAACCTGAAATAAAAATATGAGATATTAATTATAAGCTTACAACACATATTTTTAATCACGTTGTTATTTATTTATTTATTAAAATTATGACTATCGTCACGAGACCAAAAGTATAAAATATATTACAATTTTAAAATATATACATATATACGTATACATACATACAAATACATGTAAGTAAAAACACGAAAACCTCAAATCACCTCAACAGGTGTGCATTGTGCCACACGAATTGAACAAAACCCCATATGTGCACGAGAAAATGTCAATATCTCGATGTACAGTATTGAGCAGACGAACGGCCTTTGCCAAAGAAGAGTTGGCCAATGCTCTAATTCTAGACTTTATAGGAAGGAACAGTGGACGCAATCGAGAACTATAACCACCTTCCGGAGCCCACGTTTGGAGCTGCTCGAGCACTGAAGGGTTGTTTATGATGCCTTTGAGCAATTTTCAGAAGTGTTTAATTATGTAAACATTTCTGCGAGTTGACAACGAAACGTATCCCAGCACTACCTAAATAAAAGCACTGAGAAACAAGAACGGATAATAACCGTATTCCTAAGTATAAATATCGCAGAAATTTACGCTGTACTTTTTTCAGCTTCAATTCATTAAATTACGTCTGGAATCTAAATAATAGAGCTAGTTTATAGTATGCTGCGGACTAGAGCATTATACAACTACCTTTCAGGTAATTCCTCAAACATTTTCCGATCAAAAAAATAAGAATATAAAAATCAACGACCTAAGAGTGACTGTGAAATATTCGGCAGCTAATTAAAATGAGAGTAAATATTTTCATGTAAACGTTTTTAAGTTTTTTGTAAGAGCAGAAGTGTTTAAAAAAACGATATATAAAAAGCACATGATTTTAAATAATAACTATAATTATGTTTGAGATTTTTAGATGTAAATATTACGCAAATTACTGGCGTTACAAAAAAAAATGAAAATCGTTGTATTCATAACAAAGAGCTGGGAAAAGCTATTTACACTCACTGTTAATGTAGAAGGAAAAATAAAGATACAAGCAAGTATTAAAAAAAATCGATAGTTCTATTTAGAAAATCTTCTCAGAAAATTGTATATTTAAAGATTTGAGAATACAGTCGTCTCTTGTAAAGCATAAAATGTGGTTAGTCTACATTGCCGTCTACAGCTACGTAACGTCTGGAGGAAAAGACGCCGCATCGGTTGCAAGTGATGCATATTAAATTGCACTCGATCGGTGGGAACGACTGCTCTTGACAAGGCTCACAATAACCTTTTAGTTTACATAACTACATAATTCGTTGTTTGTCCTTTCCAAATGAACTTATATAAATGGAAAATTATCGTTTTGTCTCTCAATCACGTGCACAAACAAACATAGTCTACAATGATCTGATTGATAATTAGATTCGTTTAAAGCAATATAACACAACCATCCGATAGCTAGTTAATATGTTTATTTTTAACGTAAATAATTTATTTAATTTATTTAACAATAATGTCAAGCGGAATTCATAATAACATTAAAATTATATTATTTAAAGGGCACTATATCTGGCAAAATAGATATTGGATTAGATCAATTTTTTTTCCATTTACTACGGATTGTTCTGTTTTTAAATGTATCTATCAAACGCTTTAGCTATATCCAGAAATACTGCTCCTGTTTACATTTTTATCGAAGCCAATTTGTATATTATGTATTCCGAAACTCGATGAAGCTGTTGCGTAGCTGTATTCGCTGTTCTAAATAAAAAGCTCTTAAGGTAAAATATTATTATCGATTACGTGTTTACGTAATAGTCTGAATTGAATTAGTCTTTCGAAAATTTTACTCGCAACGGGTACAAGGTAAATCGACCGATTTATTGCATGAAGAGTTTCGATCAGTATCTGGTTTACGTAGAGGCGATTGAATTTATGATATTATTAAAAAAAGCTGATACCAATCGGTAGTTGAAATTTAAATGCTTTATTAAGCATTGATTCATTTCCTGATGCTTTACAGTTAGGAAATGTTTTATATGTTTTTTTATTTTGCAGATTTATTAGGGATGGTTTTAAATTAATAAAAAATGCGTACTTCAATACACATCTAATTTTTTAAATATCAGAAATATTTAATAAAGCTAATATTTCTTAAACGATAGAACAATTTATTAATCTCATTGTATTTTTTTAAATCGCCTAATAGTCGATTCTTCTTAGTACTTTTATTCAATCGAAACAAAGTTATTTTATAGCCTCTCTTTAAATTATTTTTAAGCATACCCATTGAGATGCGTAAACCGTAAAAGCTTATATGTACCGTATACAACATTTTTCTTCAATTCGAATCAAATTGCCGTAAAAGTACTTCTTTTGTATACTAAGAACGTGAGTCGGGCAAACCTATCTCAGTCATAAATACTACAATGCGTATAATGTAAGAACAGTCCTAGTCCTTTTATTAATACCAATAATGGGAAAATTTGACGAGAAGCTTTCACTATTCAATGGTATTGCAATAATTATACGCGATAAACAGGCGTATTATGATAATATATTATACATAGCCTATAGTTAATACAAATTTAGAAATCGTACATGAGCGGATTGAGTTTGGATGAAAATTCAATAATAAATATGTGTTTTATATATTGATTCAAGTGCTTATTTCGCAGATTATGTACTATTAAATTTAACATTATAATCTTCATTAATAAAAATCTTATAATAAGTAATAATGCTATGTAAATCTCTAAAATCATCTTACTCACTTACAGAGAATGCTCACTAAAACACTAAGTATCTAAGTTTTCTTAGAAAGCAGATAGATGTAGTGGTTAGCCAATGGTTTACTGGGGGACAAATTCCTGGGTTCAAGAATATATTATTAAAAAAAACTATAAACTGAAATCAAATATCGAATCCGAACTAAACTAGTTGTTTGCGATTAATGTTTTTAAGGTATAAGTTTCTTTTGTATTTTTTATGCATATTAAGATAAATAAAAGAAGTGGAACATAGCCTTCAAAAGCACTCATAATAAGCATTATTAATCATTTTTTTTCTAGAAAGGTTTCTCGAAAATTATCATATTTCTTTGTTATAAATATAATTAACACGAATATTTTACGTGATGCATAACCGCTGCAAGTTTAAATGCGCTAAATTTACAGCTGCATTCATAGTAGGTAGTAAAACAAGGGACATGGATTCCCGATTACACTCTAATTTTTTTTTTTGATAATATAAGTTTTACGATTGACGCAGTGGATCGAATTATAAGATGTATATATTTTGTTCCGACTACCTCAAAACATTTACCGATTATTAAAAAAATTAAGAATGGCTTAAGAATGATAATTATTTGGCAAGGATTCGGCGGTAAATTAAAACAGGAGTCAATGTTTTAATGTAAATGTTATAAGATAAAATATTGTTATTATTTATTAAAAAAGGAGCATTTAATAAAACATGCAAGAAATACTTAAGTCAAAATTATAATAATACTGTACTAGTATGTTTTAATACAATTCTTAGCGTTCGTTTATATTTTATTAAATAACAATAATATAATTTACATGCATAAATATTGATGCAAATTTTGCAAATGAAATTAGTGTATAGATTAATCATATACAAATGTATATTTTTCTATATACAAAGATACTGTAATAATATAAATACATACTGTATCTTTCACGTTTTTTAATATATCAATTACTTATTTTTCGAGAAATGAAAAAATCCTGAAATAAAAAACACTGTATGTCTTAATACTAATAATAATAATAAATATATTCGCACTATTGCTAAATTTTCATAATGAAAAACTTATTTTAATTATGTGTGAAAATTCATTATGCGCATTTATAATTTTGTTTTTATAAAATACAACAATATTTTCGAACAGTTTATGAATATTCAGAATTACATTAATACTAACATATATATGTAATATGAATAAATTTAATTTTTCATGCGTAATAAATTTGGGTTAATTTATACTACTTCAATATACTTTTTTTATTATTATTTCAATAGAATATTATATTAATCAAAACATAACATTATCAATTTATTAAAATATATAAGAAGTGATTTATTGCTCTTAATATTTATTATAAAAAATATTTCAATAATAATAAGCAGTTAGCAAAATTTATTTTTATTCTATAATAATATTTCTCAAATCTTAAAGAGTGAAATATTAAAAAGTTTGATTTTATGCGAATTATATAATAAATTTCAATCATGTATAAGTTCTAAAATATATTCTAGCAGGAAACAGATACTTTTTAAAAATATTTTAAACTACTAAATGATTAGATTAAGCGCAATATTTTTTTAAATTATTTTACTCGATATTTTTTAAACATAAAAAGCGCCATTTTCAGTTAAAATGTATGTGCCACACAACCCATAGCAATGAAATCAGCAATATCTGTAGCGCTATATTAGCAGCATTGTCTCAGATTGTGAGGCGAATTTATTAATTTATTAATATAAACAAGCTTTTATGCTAAATGGTGGCCTATGTATTTATAGTTTGCAACTGACCGATAAATTTACTATAATACATTGAACACGAAGGAGTGCGTCAGATTGTTTTCTATTGACTTTCTATACTAAGATTATTTGTTAGGGTTTTAAACATTTTATATGTTTATGGTTAGTCCTTAGTCTTTAATATTCATAGCCTTTCATGTAATACCTTTAATTTTATATCAGAACAATTTGATATCCAATGCTTTTCAAATAATACATCTTCATCCTGAAATTATAACGTATTACGCTATTTTTGGAATGAATTATGCATCATACAACTTCTTACAACGTTTTAATATAAATTGGATTTTTATACGAAGACGTATACATACAAGAGCGGTCGAAAATATGGCATTTCTGACATTTTTTCTGCCGACATAACGAGATTTTTATTTTTCTCCCGAAAAATTTGGCTCGTCAGCGGGCTGTGTCGCCTTGGGGTGTGGTCTCGCCATATTACCAATTCCGATGTAAACTCGCCGAATAGATGGAATTGGTCGAAAGAGGTGTTTTCGACCACATGCGACATCATTCCCGAGCAGCCGACTTTAGTTGTACGAGGCTCGAGATCGATTTCGAATGTGACCATTTCCGTGCAAATTGTCAGGGAAAGACTATATTGGGGGTGTCAAAAAAAAAATATGTACATTCTGAATCAGATTGATGTGTAAAGAACAAAATTTCGGTATAAATGTAATATATATGAGAAATATTCGGAAATTACCTTTACAAAAGAGTAAAGTTGTAAAATATGTTGCGACATATTTTCTGAAATCATATTTTAGGCGAAATATTTTAATTAGGCATTAAAAAAATATATAAAAATATTTACTTGATAATTAATCGTGTTTTCTTTGCTGCTTAGTGTTGCCATATAGTGAATTTCCAGTTCAGGGCAAAAGAAATAAAATCGTGCCATCACGGCAAAAACACTTGAATATCAAGCGTTTATATTAAGACTTTTTATAACAATGTTACGAGTGAGAACCGAATAAAGTACATCTAAACCGAATTTTGATCAATAGAACAGTGCAAAAAAGAATTATCCCGTCAAGAATCCACGTCAAAAGCAATAAAATCGTGCCGTCGCAGTAGAAATACGCAGTTATCTAGCATTTATATTAAGACTAAGAATCAAGTGTAGCACATCTAAACCGAATTTGGACCAATAAGAGAGCGCAAAAAACAATTATCCTTTATCAGAAGTCAAATATCCACGTCAAAAGCAATAAAATCGAGCCGTCGCCGTCGCAGTGGGTACGCTCGTTACCGAGCGTTCCCACTGCGTGTATTTTTATTGAAATTCCACGAATTAAACTTGCGTTTCTATAAATAAACATAATTTCAAGTCAAATTTAAGTAAACATACAATATAATTGTCGTGATGTGAAATGCAAAGAAAACATTTATAGAATAAATAAAGTATTTTATACAAATAATTATTGTCATTAATGAAAATAATAAAGCTTCTATTTTATTTGCCTTATTTTAAAATTTATATTCAACAGTTTTATTATTATTATTTATTGTAAGACATCGATATAATATTTGAGCTGAGTCAACGTTTGCAATTGGACTAATATTTGCTTTTGCGTTATTATCCTTTGCGGGTACATTATTTATAAAGCATAAAGGATCTTCAAAGCAGCACGGGACAAAGCGTACAGGAACTATTTTTATAGTCTCACAGACCCGATCGATTTTAATAAATTAGAACACATGATTTGTTTCACTGGCGTGTGCTGCCATTGAAAAAGTATCGACAAAGATAACATCTATAAAAGTAAAAACATTGATAATATTATATTGGATTAATAGACCTTCTGTCGAAGACGTTAAACACAACTTAAAGTGTCATCAACGTAAGACGCTACCCATAAATTAGCTGTGTAAAATAGTATTTTATTGGCAGCTGTCATTGTTGTATTTCATAAGTTGTTGTGTTGATTAGCTATTATTATTTATTGAAATCTGAGAGGACTGCTGTTTAAAATAAAAATCTTTATCGCATAATTGTTATATATTATACATATCCAATCAATAAACATTTCTCAGTTAATAACTAAAGCATACTTCAACAGTACATGATATGCAATTTGTAAAACTCAATTGTTAAATATAATGTAGCAATGCATTTATTTTATAATAATAATCATTCTTTATATATGATATCCTTCAGCATGAACAATATATCGTAAAAATCTATTGTACAACCGAAGGACCTAATTATTCGTATAGGGCGCAAACTAATAAATATATGACAATTGATTTGTCAGCATCTCGGAATTTAATGCTCGCAAAATATATTGTCTGAATATTAAGTTGAATTAAAAATAGCAATTTAATTTATTTAAAGAAATTATGTATATAAATGTAAAAATAATCATTTTACCGTAATAAATTGATCTATATCTCTGAGAAACAAATGAAATAAAATATTTGCAATTTAATCAAGTCACTTAAAATGGCTTCATTCAGATTAATCATTGATGTTTATTGATTTTTAAAAATAATATTTTTTTTCGTATACAAATCAACTATATAATATATATGATCATAGTTCTCGCAGTTTCGGCCAAAATTTATCGCGTTGAAATTTGAAAACGCGGTCGCGTTTACCATTGAAATTCAAAAGCTGCAGTGTAATTTTATTAGACATTACAACGCGGTTGGTCCTAATTCGTGCCGACAATGGCCACCGATGGCAGCACACGTTTCCACAATTATTAGACAATTCTGCAAGCCGTCAGTAGGCTGAATAGCGAATTCGTAGATGATTTTAAAGCAGACGCGCAGTGTTGCCAACCAGTCCGTAATCGAATAAAACTGCCAAACAATTAAGCGCAATTGCGTTGATTAAAGCGTATAGTATCTATTGAATAATACAAACGTACGTGCCCCGCGCTCGTTCGATAAATTCAAATGATGAAAACAATTCAATTGGCAAGTTTTACTATGAACGCGTATTGTGCGCCTAATTAATATCCTGCTATGTGTGAGTGTTATTATTACAAGGAATACAAACGATATGTCAACGTTTCGAAATTACTATTTCACTTATAGATGCAAGCGGGTGTTGTTTATGTACTTAGTATGTACAATAAATACGATTTGCATTATTTTAAATTAAAAAAAAAGCTAATTAAAGTGGGGTTATATCGAACACTGTTTTTTTTTAATAGTCACATACACTTAATTGAGCGTACCATTACAGTATCGATTATGTGAAAGCTATTTTAATATTACATGGTTACGACAACAAAATATCCAAATAGAGTATTACAATGGCACCAACTGTTTTATTTACGGTGTTGCCATATTGAATTTTAAGCATATTAAGTGGAGTGTGTTTGTCGCATAAATATTCGTTTTTGATTGATTGTTTGCGTTACAATAGTATGATTGAGTGCTGGAGTAATTTTGTTATTCTATCATATCATTTGTATGACTTTTAAATATTCAAACTTGATGTGCGCATTATTTGTGTAATGATTTTTTCGATTTTAAAGTATTCTACAAATCTTTGATTTGTTAAGAGCGCAAATGTTACTAAATATAAATTTTACAATAGAGAGAAAAAAAAATACTTTTTAAGTACAAACATAAGGAGAAACAGTTTCAGTTTATTATTTATATTAAAATTAATATAAATATTAAACTAAAACTGATCTTATTGTATAGAACTGTAAACAGTCAGATGCTTATTTGACTTGATAAAGGCTTAAAAATTATTTTGTTGGTATTTGTATCTTTTATCAAATACTTATTCAAAATTAAGATTGAGATAAAGATTTTAACTATTTTTATATTTATAATTTTTACAGTCGCTTCACAATATTTTAAGAATTTTATAAAATCAAATTGAAAATGTATTCCTCTGCTTTGAATAGTCTTAAGGTTATCAATCAAGACGAGCAACATTCCTTTTAGCTTCGTGTATACTCAAAGGTATACCTTACACAGAGAATATATTGTGAGACTGCGCCTTAGTATTCGAGGCAATTTAGAATACTTTGATATTCCATTGTTTCTACCGGCTTAGTTTTTCGCTGGATGAAAATTGTTAATATTTTATCTATGCGTATTTATGCGTAATCTATTTTTATCGGAACGGGTTCTTAGATTACCAAAACAAAGATAAAGCCGCCGGCTGGTTTGAGCCTTACAAGAAGAATGCATATTAAGCATGCAACTGCCTTTATCTATGCAGTGTTATAAAAAAGGCAGTGGTCGTAAACATTTTAAAAATATTCGTACAAATTTAATTTTAAATAATAAAAAAAGCTGAAATGAGAATTCTCGATTTTTCTCGAGAAGAAACACTACGCCTGTCTGTAGAGTTCTCTGTAGTAGATGTCTCTTCAACATCAGAATCAGAAACATTATAAATTATCGGGCTTATTAATTGAACTCTTTCATTTATAAATTGTACCACCCAATAAAAACAGTCGAAAAGCTTTTAAGCAAATTAACAGGCGTGAAAATAGAAATATTATCCTAAAAAGTCCGGTATAAACGCCAGTATCGGCATGTGGCATATGAAGCCGAATTCTTTGTTAAAATGGGACACCATGAGAAAATCATTTTGCATATTATGGCAAAGTATCTACCGTGAATCAGAAAAGATAGCACGTGCATTTGTAATGGCTATCCAAAACAGCTGTTCATAATCTTTTTAGTGTCCAACATTGAATCGTTTAAAAACACTACACAACGGCTATACTTTTGTAATTAAATGTTCCACAGGTACAGGTAGAGAAAAATACTTATATGTATTTATTTTACTGGCAAAGGGATCCATAAAATATCAGAAGGTTAAGAAAATATATTTTTAAGTTGATATGCTATATGTTTCAAAATCCTGTAAATTTCATATATGTATTATATATTATATAATACAAACATACGTATATATTTATAGATTTTGACTTAGGGTCTGCAGCCCTTATTTAATGGTCTAAGAAACTGTATTAAATTATTTCAGAAGTGACAATATTATATAGTAAGTATTTATATCGAATTTTTTTTTTAAAAAAAAAGTTTTTTTTAATGGCTGTTAATACTATTTTGATATTAGCTTTCAAGATTAAATTCATATTGTGATCTTATTTTTACTTATGAAAAGGTTTTTTTTATAACTCAGTTAAAAATGCATTGCTCAGTACGTTTATATAAAATATGAAACACGTTTTAATTATTTATATACGTGCTGTAAACCCGTCCAAGGTAATTTACCCACGAACCATATTTTTGTCTTCCGTTTACTCCGGTCTCAGTGTAAATACGCAGATAATTCCTCTCTTAGTCGACCGAGCTTTTCAAAGCAAATCTAAATATTGAAACGTTAAAATAAATATTATTTATTTGCAAAATTTTAATGTGACAAAATTTAGAGATCGATCAAAGATATACTATAAAAAATTTCCTGATAATATCGACTGTTTTTATTTATAGATAGATATTTTTTATATCGTTAAAAACTTGAGTTATTCAGTTTGCTGAATCATATCGTTAAAATACAATAATGTGTCCAGTATTAAATACACGCGTCGATCATCATATTAGCATTTAAATGGTTCAGTAATAAACTATTATTTTTCAATTAGAAGCAAATTGAAGTTGATGAAAAGCTTTGTAAAAAAAGAGACAGTGAAATTGGAAGCGTCGAAATTAAGAGCTATTTTCTAATTACCGGTGCAAAAAATTGACGCTAAGGTCGTTAGCGCACTCGCATTATTTCGCCAATTTTCATTTTTCGCTGTTGAAGTACAACCCCACTAGCGAACCCTAATAGATTCGGAAATCAATTACGACGGCGACATTCCGCACAGTCAACTTCGGGAAAATTTTACCCAAAATTTTCCAGGGAAAATTCGATGCCGCGATGACACAGTGGTCGATCGGACGTCCGAAACGATTTTCGCTATCGTTCGCCAAATTTGACAGCTTATCATCGCCGGATAATTCAATACGATCGTCATATTTGCATTTGATACATCTGAAATAATCATGTCGACACGTAAAGTAGGTAATGTAGAACCTAACGAATGCCGAAGTTTCGTGGAATTAAACTAGTACTTATAATAGAGTATAAGATTTAAGTTTAATGAGGTATACCGCTTGCTCCAAATATTAACTGATTCCTATTTAGTTGCTTAATAATGGATTTTATTTATCTTAGATACACATTGAGCTTTTTGTAAAAAAAGTGCTTAGTTATCCCTCGATACAGATATATTTCAGGAATTCAAATAATCAAAAGTTAGAATATACATATAAAGAGCTTTGCTTTGTGTGTTTAAGTGTACTGAAAAAGTGTTTGTACTAAGTTCAAAGGTAAGGTTAAACAATACAACCGAAAGCTCTGCTCTATATTTAGTAAAACCTCAATTATTTATGTGAAGTATTTTGAACTATGTCTAAACATAGAAATTATATTTATAAAAATGTGAAAGAAAAGTTGTGATTTATATTAAATTATAAAACACGAGTAACAGTTCTATTATGAGTTGAACTATATCGATTTTGGCAGGTGTAGTTTTTATTAGATTAGCACAATTTGTTTCCATTAAATTGATCGTTCAGATTGGCTATCTATCGCAATAGCGTATATCATTTTGAAAAGGAAATGTCATTCGATAAAGCATGATATTGATATACTAGTTTTGTATTAAATTATATGAATGAAAATTCTACCTTCATAGTTTATTATAATAAATACGCACACACGTATATCATACGTATATTTCACATGATGAAATGTGAGCACGTAGTCGTAGCATCAAAGGAAATTTTCAATGATTTTCTGGTTAAAGGATATCACAAAGTAAAAGTCTTTTGATCTCAGAGAAGAAACGATCCCTCATGCACATTGGAAGAAATCAATAGTAAAGAACTTGTATTAAACCTAACTTTTTTTATCTATGTATATAATTAATTATTCAATCACGTGCTATTTTTATATATAGTTAATGTACAAATTTTAACAAAACGTTAATATAATATTCAACAAGAGGGAGAGATGTGCGAAAAGTATACATATAATATATAAGAAGCAAAAACTTTACATCTTCTGCTATCGTAAACTTTTTATGATTTTTTAAGCACTGTTTATACTCAACCATCAAACGTTCGTACTGACATTACTATATTGTTTATAAGACCAATATTTTTATATACCCAAGAAAAACGCTTTTCGCCATCAATTAAATTTACGTATTTTTTAATTTCTCAACTTAAAAAAATCTTTATTCTTTATAGTAAAGCGCAAATATTTAAAAACAAATATAGTGTTTTATGTTTGTTTGACTATTAAAGTCTAATTTGTATTCTTCAAGTCGATTTCATTTCGCAAACCAGTTAGTTAAAATTTACGCTAAACCTAATTATGTTTCTTTAGTCATAATTTACATACAAAAAATAAAGTTTTAAAATAGAACAAATTGTAAAATATTACTCAATTAAAACTTAAATTAATATAAATTTATTATACACATTCTTGCATTCCTTTACAATTTCTACATTCGTGTCTAGCTTATGCATAGAACATCGATAAAATGGTTTCTATGAAACGTACTAAATCTGAACAGGTTTTCAAAGAACGGTTTCGTTTCTCACAGTGTAAGTTTCAAACTGAAAACGAAACATATCTCTTTTGTATATATTTATGGAAAGCACTGTCGACATTTGCAAAATTTTATTCGCAATGTTCCGATATGGCTTCATCCGAGAAAAGCAATGCAAAGGTTTCAATGTCTCACAACGATGTCTCGTATTGATGCTATATAAATTTTTCATTATTCTTGGCTTAAGATAAGCTTTAAACCTTTAATATTACTTATTTAATTTAATGATCATTATTTTATTATTGATATTATATATATTATAGTATATATAAATTTAAATAGACAGCAATACAAATCAACATTTTAAAATACATTTACCAAGGCTTTTTGATAATTAGTTGTACAATTAGGAAGATGTTAATTTTAAATCAAAGGTTACTTAAAACAAATATATTTAACAAAAACAAGGAAAATTACAATATAAATTTATATATTTACTTATGTTTAATTGTATTTATATAATTTATTTTAATTAATGGTCTTTTCAATTGTATTTATTGTGTATGAGAATATATAATATATATAAGTTTTTAATATATATATTACTGAAATATAAACATGTTTTAATAATTATTGAAACATTTACATCTATATACAATTGAGCAAGGTTGGAAAAATATATCAATGAAGATTCAAAAAATTAAAAATATTGCTCAGCTTACTCTCAGAAGTAAGCAGAAAACAGTACTAAATATTATCGGGTGTGCCTCATGACGGCGTTCTTGGATCGATGCTGAATTTGTTATAAACAATAGACCTTTTACTGACAAACTTAACAAGAATTGCAACATTTGCCGATCACACTACTCGTTTGATACTGACACAAAAAACATCAAACAGACTGCAAGAGCATTTCTCAAACGTCCAAGCTTGGCTCTCTACTAAATGGCAAATCAAAGCTAATGAAACTAAATTAATCCATGTTACATTTACGCTCAACAAAGATACTTGTCCGTTGGTATCTTATGACGGGAGTAATATTTTGGAATTCATCTTGACAGAAGATTGACCTGGATAAATCTAATTTGGAACAAAAGAAAACACCTAAATCTCACAGCAACAAATTAATAGCAAACTTAGTTAATTAAACAGTTGATTGATTGTTTTATTATTTAATAGTTTAATGTACTAACATACCAATTTAAAAAAAAAGGTGATGCATGGATGAAATTCATATTATTAGATACTATATAAGATTTTAACTTCGCAGGCTGTGAATCATGTAGAAATATTTGTGGCACAATTCTGTGAATCATGTGGAAATATTTGTGAACAAATACACCTTTACTGATACTAAGAATTAAAATTTCAAATTAATTGTTTAATATATATTAACCGGTTGCGTTAATAAAATTATATTTATACTAGTGAAAATGTTACTTCATTGGTAATACACATTCATTGTAACATACATACACACGAAAAAAACTGTGACGCAAATCTCATTCCTGCTACGAACAACGTTTTTGTGGAACGTTAAAATAAAAAAAATCAACGTACTTAATCGTCGAGTTAAGCAATTTGCTTCGAGATCGACATTTTGATTACAAGCACATACAAGCGTCGAACAAAGAAAAGTCAAAACGAGATTACCGTCTTCTCTGCCTACCTTTATTTTTCAGGATTAAGTTTCCTTAGAAAATATCTTAAAAATATCGAAGTTTCTTTGGCCGAGAGAAAGAGAGAAGGCAAGTTAACCCACGCGACAAAG